>NC_088408.1:78371052-78641052 GCF_034236695.1 Oncorhynchus nerka
TAGACTGGCAGCTCTGGCTGCTCCATGTAGATTGGCAGCTCTGGCTGCTCCATGCAGACTGGCTGCTTCATGCAGACTGACATCTCTGGCTGCTCCATGCAGACTGACAGCTCTGGCTGCTCCATGCAGACTGACAGCTCAGGCTGCTCCATACAGACTGACAGCTCAGGCTGCTCCATGCAGGCAGGAGGCTCCGGCAGCGCAGGAGAGAAGACAGGCTCTGGCTGCGCTAAACAGGCGGGAGGCTCCGACAGCGCTGTAGAGGAGGAAGGCTCTGGCTGCGCTAAACAGGCGGGAGACTCCAACAGCGTAGGAGAGGAGGAAAGCGCTGGCTGCGCTGAACAGGCGAGAGGCTCCGGCAGCGCTGTAGAGGAGAAAGGCTCTGGCTGCGCTAAACAGGCGGGAGACTCCAGCAGCGCAGGAGAGGAGAAAAGCCCTGGCTGCGCTGAACAGGCGAGGCGCACTGAAGGCCTGGTGCGTGGTGCTGGAACTGGTGGTACTGGATCGAGGACACGCACAGGAAGCCTGGTGCGGGGAGCTGCTACCGGAGGACTGGAGTGTGGAGGTGGCACAGGATGGGCTAGACCGTGAAGGCGTACTGGAGATCTTGAGAGCAGTGTTGGCACAGGACGTGCAAGGCTAGGGATGTGCACAGGAGGCCTGGTGCGTGAGGCTGGCACCAACTTCACCAGCCAACCTGGTGACTCCAGCCGACGCACCTCAGGACGAGTATGGAGCGCTAACTCAGGTGCCATCAAATCCCCGACACGTTCCGTCGGGCGAATTCCATGCAAAAAGCACCAACACAGCAACTCCCTCATTTCTCTCTCCTCCAATTTCCCCATTAACTCCTTCACAGTCTCTGCTTCGCTCACCTCCAACACCGGCTCTGGTTCTGGTCTCCTCCTTGGCTCCTCACGATAAACAGGGAGAGTTGGCTCAGGTCTGACTCCTGACCCTGCCACTCTCTCCCTGAGCCTCCCCCCAAGAAATTTTTGGGGCTGATTCTCAGGCTTCCGTCTGCACCGCCGAGTTTGCTTCGCCAACTCCATTCTCCGATAACCTTCCGCGCACTGCTCCATCGAATCCCAGGCGGGCTCCGGCACATTCCCTGGGTCGACCGCCCACCGGTCTATCTCCTCCCAAGAAGTATAGTCCATACTGTGCTCCTCTTTGGGCTGCTCCTGTTGCCTCTTCTCCTGCTGCACCTTTGGGCGGCTACACTCCCCTGGTTTAGCCCAGGGTCCTCTCCCGTCGAGGATTTCCTCCCATGTCCAGAAATCCTTATTCCGTATCTCCTCTTTGGGCTGCTCCTGCCTGTTGACACGCTGCTTGGTCCGTTGGTGGTGGGTGATTCTGTAACGATTTTCATATGGTGAAGGAGAGTCGGACCAAACTGCAGCGTGTCGATTGCGATCCATATTTATTAAACAAACGTAAACACGACTAAACACGAACACTACAAAACAATAAACGAAACGAAAACCGAAAACAGCCTATACTTGTGTCAACTAACATCAAACAAGGACATCAAGACACTCAGGACAATCATTCACGACAAACTCAAAGAATATGGCTGCCTAAATATGGTTCCCAATCTGAGACAACGATAAGCACCTGCCTCTGATTGAGAACCACTCCAGACAGCCATAGACTTTGCTAGATAACCCCACTAGCTACAATCCCAAATACATACACACCAAAACCCCAAGACAAAACACACCAAAATACAAAAACTCCATGCCACACCCTGGCCTGACCCAATACATGAAGAAAAACACAAATTGGTACCATTGGAAGGAAAACACTTTGAGGGTTGTATAAATGTTAAAATAATGTAGGAGAATATAACACAATATATATGGTAGGAGAAAATCCAAAGAAAAACCACCAGAATGTTTTTTTCTGGAGAGACCGTCCTCTTAGAAATGCAAGAAAAAAGGTCATGTTGAAAATTAGCTCCCTGTATGCAATTCCTATGGCTTCCACAGGGTGTCAGCAGTCTATGTTCAAGGTTTCAGACTTGTAACTTCAAAAACGAATAAGAAATATCAATTTTAGATTAAGACATTACACACCTGCTAAAATCGGTTTCCCATTGAACATACTTCTTTCTGTAATACATATTATAGTTTGATTACATTTTAGGGAATCTGAGGAGTAAATAGAAATATATTTTGACTTGTTAAAACAAAGTTTAGGGGTAGATTTTCAGGATTCCTTTCTCTGCAAATTGAACAGGTGGATTACTCAAATCAATGGTACCAACTAAACATACTTTTTGGGATATAAAGAAGGATTTTATCTAACAAAACAAAACTACATGTTTCGGCTGGGAGCCTTTGGATAACAAATCAGGGGAAGAGTTTCAAAAAGTGCATGAATATTTAATCGTTATATGTGAATTTAAGAAACCTATTTTGATGTTGGGTGCCGTCCTCAAACAAACGCATGGCATGTTTTCGCTGTAATAGCTACTGTAAATCGGACAGTGCAGTTAGATTAACAAGAATTTAAGCTTTGAACCGATATAAGACAATTACATGTACATGTTTAAAATGTTTAAAATCCATAATACTTATGATTATTTATTTGAAATGCATGCCCTACAGTTTCACTGGAAGTGAGCGGGACTCCTATCCCTAAGAAGTTTTAAAGAGCAGCAGTAAATAAGGGCTATATACAGAGGGTACTGGTACAGAGTCAATGTGTCAATGTGTGGGGAGCACCGGTGTCGAGGTAAATTAGGTAATTATGTACATGTAGGTAGAGTTTTTAAAGTGGCTATGCATAGATAACAACAGAGAGTAGCAGCAGCGTGGGAGGGGGGTGGATAGCCATTTTATTAGCTGTTCAGGAGTGTTATGGCTTGGGGGTACAAGCTGTTTAGTAGCCTCTTGTATCTCGACTTATAACGCTTGCTGTGCCGTAGCAGAGAGAACAGTCTATGGCTAAGGTGGCTGGAGTCTTTGACCATTTTTAGGGCCTTCCTCTGGTATAGAGGTCCTAGATGGAAGGAAGCTTGGCCCCGGTGATGTACTGGGCCGTACGCGCTATCCTCTGTAGTGCCTTGCGGTCTGAGGCCGAGCCATACCTGGCAGTGATGCAACCTGCCAGGATGCTCTCGACGGTGCAGCTGTAAAACCTTTTGAGGATCTGAGGACCCATGCCAAATCTTTTCAGCATATCAGTTATTTAGCTCATCTGGTAGGCTCGTGTCACTGGGCAGCTCTCGGATGTGCTTCCCTTTGTAGTCTGTAATAGTTTGCAAGTACTGCCACATCCGACGAGCGTTGGACCGGGTGTAGTACAATTTTGATCTTAGTCCTGTATTGATGCTTTGCCTGTTTGATGGTTCATCAAGGAGGGCATAGCGGGATTTCTTATACGCTTCTAGGTTAGAGTCCCGCTCCTTGAAGCGGCAGCTCTACCCTTTAGCCCAGTGCGAATGTTGCCTGAAATCCATGGCTTCTGGTTGGGGTATGTACGTACAGTCACTGTGGCGACGAAGTTCTCGATGCACTTATTGATAAAGCCAGTGACTGGTTAAGGTGTACTCCTCAATGCCATCGGAAGAATCATGGAAAAATATCCCAGTCTGTGCTAGAAAAACAGTCCTGTAGTTTAACGTCTGCTTCTTCTGACCACTTTTTTATAGACCGAGTCACTGGTGCTTCCGGCTTTAATTTGAGCTTGTAAGCAGGATTCAGAAGGATAGAGTTAACTTCTTCGAGATAGGGGAAGCTCTTTTAATTTTTGGATAAAAAACATTCCCGTTTTAAACAAGATATTTTGTCACGAAAAGATGCTCGACTATGCATGTAATTGACAGCTTTGGAAAGAAAAAACTCTGATGTTTCCAAAACTGCAAAGATATTATCTGTGAGTGCCCCAGAACTAATGCTACAGGCGAAACCAAGATGAAGTTTCATACAGGAAATGCCCCAGATTCTGAAGGCGCTGTGTTCCAATGTCTCCTTATATGGCTGTGAATGCGCCAGGAATGAGCCTGCCCTTTCTGTCGTTTCTCCAAGGTGTCTGCAGCATTGTGACGTATTTGTAGGCATATCATTGGAAGATTGACCATAAGAGACTACATTTACCAGGTGTCCGCCCGGTGTCCTGTGTCAAAATTATTGCGTAATCTCTAGGTCCATGCGCGTTCCATTTCTTCAGAAGAGAAAGTCAACTGCCACAAAGGATTTATCATCGATAGATATGTGAAAAACACCTTGAGGATTGATTCTAAACATCGTTTGCCATGTTTCTGTCGATATTATGGAGTTAATTTGGAAAAAAGTTTGCGTTTTAATTACTTAATTTTTCATCTTTTTTCTTACCCAAACGTGATGAAGAAAACGGAGCGATTTGTCAACACAAATGATCTTTTTGTAAAAACTGAACATTTGCTATCTAACTGAGAGTCTCCTCATTGAAAACATCTGAAGTTCTTCAAAGGTAAATGATTTTATTTGAATGCTTTTCTGGTTTTTGTGAAAATGTTGCATGCTGAATGCCAGGCATAATCCTATGCTAGGCTATCAATACTGTTACTGTTTGTTTTGCTATGGTTCAAAAGCATATTTTGAAAATCTGAGATGACAGTGTTGTTAACAAAAGGCTAAGCTTGAGAGCAAATAGATTTATTTCATTTCATTTGCGATTTTCATGAATAGTTAACGTTGCGTTATGCTAATGAGCTTGCGGATAGATTTACACAATCCTGGATACAGGTTTTTTTCGTAGCTAAACGTGACGCAGAAAACGGAGCGATTTGTCCTAAACTAAGTTTAGTTCTTTTCTTTTAGTTCCGAAGTTCTTCAAAGGTAAATTATTTTATTTGAATGCTTTTCTGGTTTTTGTGAAAATGTTGCCTGCTGAATGCTAACGCTAAATGCTACGCTAGCTATCAATAGCTATCAATACTGTTACACAAATGCTTGTTTTGCTATGGTTGAGAAGCATATTTTAGAAAATCTGAGATGACAGTGTTGTCAACAAAAGGCTAAGCTTGAGAGCTAGCATATTGATTTCATTTAATTTGCGATTTTTATGAATAGTTAACGTTGTGTTATGCTAATGAGCTTGTGGATAGATTTACACAATCCTGGATACAGGTTTTTTTCGTAGCTAAACGTGACGCAGAAAACGGAGCGATTTGTCCTAAACAAATAATCTTTCAGGAAAAACTGAACAATTGCTATCTAACTGAGAGTCTCCTCATTGAAAACATCTGAAGTTCTTCAAAGGTAAATGATTTTATTTGAATGCTTTTCTGGTTCTTGTGAAAATGTTGCCTGCTGAATGCTAAAGCTAAATGCTACGCTAAATGCTACGCTAGCTATCAATACTGTTACACAAATGCTTGTTTTGCTATGGTTGAGAAGCATATTTTGAATGTGAGATGACAGTGTTGTTAACAAAAGGCTAAGCTTGAGAGCTAGCATATTGATTTCATTTCATTTGCGATTTTCATGAATAGTTAACGTTGCGTTATGGTAATGGGCTTGAGGCTGTAGTCACGATCCCGGATCCGGGATAGCTCGACGCAAGAAGTTAAGGTCAGATTTGCCAAATGGAGGGCGATGGAGAGCTTTGTACTGGTCTCTTTGTGTGGAGTAAAGTTGGTCTAGAATGTTTTCCCCTCTGGTTGCACATTTAACATGTTGATAGAAATGAGGTATAACTGTTTTAAGTTTCCCTGCATTAAAGTCCCCGGGCCACTAGGAGCTCCGCCTCTGGATGAGCATTTTCCTGTTTGTTTATGGCGGAATACAGCTCATTGAGTGCGGTTTTAGTGCCAGCCTCTGTCTGTGGTGGTATGTAGACAGCTACGGAAAATACAGATGAAAACTTAGTGTGATAGTGTGGTCTACGGCTTATCATGAGATTCTCTTCCTCAGGTGAGCAAAACCCTGAGACTTCCTTAGATATCGTGCACCAGCTAATGTTTACAAATATGCATAGGCCCCTGCCCCGTGTCTTAGCAGAGGCTGCTGTTCTGTCCTGCCGATAGAGTGTATAATCCGCCAGCTGTATGTCTTTCATATCATTGTTCAGCCCCGACTCGGTGAAACATAAGATATTACGGTTTTTAATGTCCCGTTGGTAGGATATACATGCTTTCAGTTCATCCCATTTATTTTCCAGCGATTGAACGTTAACTAGCAGAACGGAAGGCAAGGGCAGATTAGCCACTCGTCGCTTGATCCTTTTCCGGCAAATCACTAGGATCTGGGCCTGGTCGGGTGTCCGTAGTATATACCTCGCATCTGACTCATTGAGGAAGAACTCGTCCAATTTGAAGTGAGTAATCCCAGTTCTGATGTCCAGAAGCTCTTTTTGGTCATAAGAGACGGTAGCAGCAACATATTATACTGACTTCTAATACAGTGCTGCCTGCCCTGAGAATGTGCCAGTAAGTTCATACATGAACACTTTTTACCTCAGTCAAACAACTAAGACCCAGTGCTGTCTACCTTAGCTCATTTTGATTCGCCCACTTCTCCTGCAGTACAACCGGGGCCGTTGATTTGCCTAATGCCTTAAAGTCAATTGCAATATTAATAACCCAGTGGACTGGAATCTATGCTGTTAAGTTTTAAAAGGCTTGTTGGCGTTTTTGTTTTGTTTTTCCAGACTCGCTGAAGGGAGGCAGCTGAGCCAGCCGATGGAATGGAGTGTTTATTAGCAACAAGCCTCATTAAGAGACCATGTGCTTCCTGACCTTCATACACAAGTCTTTCTCTACCTATAATTCATCATTCTGAACCATTCTGGTCTCAGAAGCAAGTTGGACCAAACAGACACTCTTGAAGGAGTTTGTCTGTTCAACATCAACCCAACACATTGGCCCTGAGTTGAGCTGACTGTAAGGATCGGCTGCTCAAAAGTATGGCACACAATGTAAAACTGTACGGATGGCTGCTCAAATGTATGGACACGATGTAAAACTGTACGGATGGCTGCTCAAATGTATGGACACGATGTAAAACTGTACGGATGGCTGCTCAAATGTATGAACACGATGTAAAACTGTACGGATGGCTGCTCAAATGTATGGACACGATGTAAAACTGTACGGATGGCTGCTCAAATGTATGGACACGATGTAAAACTGTACGGATGGCTGCTCAAATGTATGGACACGATGTAAAACTGTACGGATGGCTGCTCAAATGTATGGACACGATGTAAAACTGTACGGATGGCTGCTCAAATGTATGGACACGATGTAAAACTGTACGGATGGCTGCTCAAATGTATGGACACGATGTAAAACTGTACGGATGGCTGCTCAAATGTATGGACACGATGTAAAACTGTACGGACGGCTGCTCATATGTATGGACACAATGTAAAACTGTACGGATGGCTGCTCAAATGTATGGACACGATGTAAAACTGTACGGACGGCTGCTCAAATGTATGGACACGATGTAAAACTGAATTGACTGAATTAACAAGCACTGCTGATCTGATATTCCATCCGGAGAAGATGACAGCGAGTGTGATTGTTGTTTGTAATTGAACAAATCGGAATTAATATCAAAATTAATGAGTGGGTTTATCAATACGGACATAAACCTGACTTTTTCAGTGTGTACCGTATATATTAATGGACCAGGGTGGGAACTCTCCAGACTACCCTGAAATGTTTCTTGATTTATGGCAGAAGCAATTATGTTTTGCCAGTGTAGCGAGCGTTGATGGGCGAATCGGTACAGGTAATTAGAAAGAATAATGAAATAGCTAGCCAAGGGAATGAATCACTGCATCAAACATCTAATCAAAGATAAATGGACTATCCATATTACCTCATCATTATGCCAGTTATATTGTTGTTTTAAATCCCTATGTGCTGTCTGTGAACTGTCAAATACTTGTCCATAGAATTAGGAATTAGAATTGTAATTGAATAGGATCTCTATGCACTAGTTATTATTCTATATGAATGTCAAGGCTCTGTTCCTGTATGTATGCTGGTTGATTGGGTTCCGTAGGTTCGTCGCTGGAGACAAAAAACGTTCCCAAAGCTTATGGTTTGTGATTTACTGTCTGAATGCTAAAATAGGAAGATCATTGTTTCTTTACAATTTACTGTAGACATCCTAGCCAGGCTGCTGGAATGTACAGTCATATCACATGACCTGTGAGCATTCCACAGGTAGGCCTATTGTACAGTGTTTACCTTTGTGTGTGTGTGTGTGTGTGTGTGTGTGTGTGTGTGTGTGTGTGTGTGTGTGTGTGTGTGTGTCTGTCTGTGTGCGGGCGCATGTGCGGGTGCGGGTGCGGGCGCACGCGTGTGTTTGTGTGTGTGTGTGTGTACATGTTCGGGGGAGTGTGTGCTTATGGATAAGGTCTTTACGTCTTTAATTTAAAATATAACATAGAACTACTGTCATGTGGAAGCCGATGCACACAAACAGATGCTCTACAGAGGCCTGATGTACTGTATAGTGGTACTATGATGCCAGGCGGAAGGTGATGTACTGTATAGTGGTACTACTGTATGATGTCAGGCGGTGTAATGTATAGTGGTACTACTGTATGATGCCAGGCGGAAGGTGATGTACTGTATAGTGGTACTACTGTATGATGTCAGGCGATGTACTGTATAGTGGTACTACTGTATGATGCCAGGCAGAAGGTGATGTACTGCCATGCTGCCTGCCTATGTTGTTTGCTTCAGGGGATGAATGTTACAGTAAATGACAAATAGTGAAAGCTGAGAACATGTGCGGTATATGATGTTCAAGGACCAAAGACCATGCCAGCTGGCATTGTCTCTCATATGTTTAGCGTAAATGATGTTAACACATACATTATGTATGTATGCACACAAGCATGTAAATACATTTTTACATTTACATTTGAGTCATTCAGAAGACGCTCTTATCCAGAGTGAATTACAGTTGTGAGTGCATACATTTTTCATACTTTTTAGCAATGGCCCCCTGTGGGAATCAAACCCACAATCCTGTGCTGCAAAGTGTGTATTGGCAGCAGGGATCAGAGCAGCCCAGATGGTCAGACTGAAATCCACATTTAGAACATTGCTTTGGGGAGCCACTGTGTCAGGTCAAAACACATCCCCATTTCTCCTATCAAAAGCCTTTGTAAACTACTTCTGCAATAGCAAGAATGTGTTATTCTTTACTTAACAGAGAATAAACTGTATGCTGTGGGAGTTAGTCCGACAACATTCATGCCATTTGGAGAAAAAAAATGAAAATAAACTGGAGGCACAGCACAGGAGCCAGCCTACAGCCCTCTCTTTCACCCCTTGCTAAAGCCCCCATCTGTGTGATTGTAATTAAAGATAGAGGCATGTGCAGTTCTTCCAGAGAAGATAATTATGTGGCGATGGAGAGAGAGTAAGAGCGAGCGAGCGAGCGAGAGAGAGAGAGAGAGAAAGCGAGACAGACAGACAGACAGACACAAACAGTTAGACAGAGACAGTTACAGACAGACAGTTACAGAAAGACAGACAGTTACATACATACAGACAGTTACAGACAGATAGTTACATACATACAGACAGTTACATACAGACAGAGAGAGCGAGAGCGAGAGAGAGCAACAGACAGACAGAGAGACAGACAGAGATACAGACAGAGATACAGACAGACAGACAGACAGACAGACAGACAGACAGACAGACAGACAGCCAGACAGACAGACAGACAGACAGACAGACAGACAGACGAGAGAGATCGAGATTGAGAGCAAGAGAGAGCAACAGACAGACAGTGAGAGAGATAGACAGACAGAAAGAGCGACAGAAAGACAGGCAGACAGACAGAAAGACAGACAGACAGACAGACAGACAGACAGACAGACAGACAGACAGACAGACAGACAGACAGACAGACAGACAGAGAATGGGCATTTGACCAGCTCCCCTGCTGGGAGGACACTCAAATAAAAGAAAATGTTTTTTTTGTCACATGGTTCCGACAGTGCAGTAATATCAACAAGTAATCTAACAATTCCCCAACAACTACCTAATACACACACATCTAAAGGGGTGAATGTAAAGGGGTGAATATGAATGAATGTAAAGGGGTGAATATGTACATGTAAGTATATGGATGAGCGATGGCCGAGCGGCATAGGCAAGGTGCAATAGATAGTATAAAATACAGTATATACATGTGATATAAGTAATGTAAGATATGTAAACATTAAAGTGGCATTATTTAGAGTGCATTGTATAAAGGGACTAGTGATCCATGTATTAAAGTGGCCAGCGATTGGGTCTCAATGTAGGCAGCAGCCTCTCTAAGTTAGTGATTGCTGTTTAGCAGTCTGATGGCCATGACGTAGAAGCTGTTTTTCAGTCTCTCAATCACAGCTTTGATGCATCTGTACTGACCTCGCCTTCTGGATGGTAGCAGTGTGAACAGGCAGTGGCTCGGGTGGTTGATGTCCTTGAAGATCTTTTTGGCCTTCCTGTGACATCGGGTGCTGTAGGTGTCATGGAGGGCAGGTAGTTTGCCCCAGGTGATGTGTTGTGCAGACCTCACCACCCTCTGGAGAGCTTTGCGGTTGATGGTGGTGCAGTTGCCGTACCCGGCTGTGATACAGCCCGACAGGATGCTCTCGATTGTGCATCTGTATACGTTTGTCAGGGTTTTCTGTGGCAAGCCACATTTTTTCAGCCTTCTGAGGTTCTTCACCACGCTGTCTGTGTGAGTGGACCATTCAGTTTGTCTGTGATGTGTATGCCAAGGAACTTAAAACTTTCCACCTTCTCCACTTCTGTCCCTTCAATGTGGATAGGGGGGTGCTCCCTCTGCTGTTTCCTGAAGTCCACGATCATCTCCTTTGTTTTGTTGATGTTGAGTGAGAGGTTGTTTTCCTGATACCACACTCCGAGTGCCCTCACCCTCTCCCTTTAGGCTGTCTCCTCATTGTTGATAATCAAGCCCACTTCTGTTGTGTTGTCTGCAAACTTGATGATTGAGTTGGAGGCATGCATGGCCACGCAGTCGTGGGTGAACAGGGAGTACAGGAGGGGGCTGAGCACGCACCCTTGTGGGACACCAGTGTTCAGGGTCAGCGAAGGGAAGATGTTGTTTCCTACCTTCATCACCTGGCGGCGGCCCTTCAGAAAGTCCAGGACCCAATTACACAGGGCGGGGTTGTGACCCAGGACCTCCAGCTTGATGATGAGCTTGGAGGGTACTATGGTGTTCAATGCTGAGCTGTAGTCAATGAACAGCATTCTTACATAGGTATTCCTTTTGTCCAGATGGGATAGGGCAGTGTGCAGTGTGATGGTGGTTGCGTCATCTGTGGACATGTTGGTGGCGGTGTGGAAACTGAAGTGGGTCTAGGTTGGCCGGTAAGGTGGAGGTGATATGATCCTTGTCTAGTCTCTCGAAGCACTTCATGATGACAGAAGTGAACGCTACGGAGCGGTAGTCATTTAGTTCAGTTATCTTTGCCTTCTTGGGTACAGGAACAATGGTGGCTATCTTAAAGCATGTGGGGACAACAGACTGGGATAGGGAGCAATTGAATATGTCCGTAAACACACCAGCCAGCTGGTCTGCACATGCTTTAAGGATGCGGCTAGGGATGCCATCTGGGCCAGCAGCCTTGCGATGGTTAACACATTTAAATGTTTTACTGACATCAGCTACTGAGAAGGAGAGGGGGGGGCGCAGTCCTTGTTAGCGGGCCGCGATGGTGGCACTGTCGGGCACAGCGGGCAAAGAAGGTGTTTAGTTTGTCTGGAAGCGTGACGTCGGTGTCCGTGACGCGGCTGGATTTCTTTTTGTAGTCTGTGATTTATTGTAGACCCTGCCACGTCTCGTGTCTGAACCGTTGAATTGTGACTCCACCTTGTCCCGGTACTGGCATTTCACTTGTTTGATTGCCTTGCGGAGGGAATAGCTACACTGTTTATATTCAGACATATTCCCAGACCTCTTTCCATGGTTAAGTGCGGTGGATCAGGTTTTCAGTTTTGCGTGAATGCCGCCATCCATCCACGGTTTCTGGTTAGGGTAGGTTTATATAGTCACAGTGGGTACAATATCTCCAATGCACTTCTTTATAAACCCACTCACCGAGTCAGCAAATAGGTCGATGTTGTTCTCTGAGGCTGACCGGAACATATTCCAGTCCACATGATCAAAACAATCTTGAAGCATGGCTTCTGATTGGTCGGACCAACGTTGAATGGTTCTTGTCACTGGTTTGAGTTTTTGCCAATAAGACGGAAGGAGCAAGATGGCATCGTGGTTGGATTTGCCGAAGGGAGGGTGGGGGAGGGCTTTGTATGCATCGCAAAAATGAGAGTATCAGTGGTCGAGGTTGTTGCGCTTAACGCAATCAATATGCTGGAAGAATTTTGGTAGACTTGTTCTCAAATTTGCTTTGTTAAAATCCCCAGCTACAAGAAATGCAGCCTCAGGATGTATGGTTTCCAGTTTGCATATAGTCCAGTGAAGTTCCTTGATGGCTGTCTTGGTGTCTGCTTGAGGGGGAATGTACACAGCTGTGAATATAACTGACGAGAATTCTCTTGGTAGGTAAAATGGCCTGCACTTGATTGTAAAGAATTCTAGATCGGGTGAGCAGAAGGACTTGAGTTCCTGTATGCTGTTGTGATTACACCATTGTTAATCATAAAGCGTGCACCCTCGCCCTTCCTTTTCCCAGAGAGGTTTTTATCTATGTCGGCGCGATGCATGGAGAAGCCCGGTGGCTGAACCGATTCCGAACAACATATCCCGAGAGAGCCATGTTTCCGTGAAACAGAGAATGTTACGATCTTTGATGTCTCTCTGGAAGGCAACCCTTGCTCGAATTTCGTCTCCCTTGTTGTCAAGAGACTTGTACTATACTCAGGAGCGGTGTGTGATGTGCAGGTCTACGGAGCCTGGCCAGGTGGACGCTAAGTCTGCCCCTTCTGCGGCGTTGTTGTTTTGATTAGCTCTATTGTCCTGGGTGGTAGTCCGAACAGAGGATCCACTTCAGGAATGTCGTATTCCTGGTGTCACTGTTATGTCATGTCTGGAAGGTTGCAATGAGAATAAAAAAGTGTGGCAGCAAAATATATACAGTGGGCTCCGAAATTATTGCCACCCCTGACTGGCAGTTGCACAAACAATACTTAAAAAAAATATAAACAATATAATTATAGAGATTAACTCAAAAGACCAACATGTGAGAACATGTGGATCTTGAGGTATGTTTTCGGTCATTGTCTTGTTGGAAAGTCCAACTACGGCCAAGTCCCAGCCTTCTGGCAGAGGCAACCAGATAGTCAGCCAAAATTGCCTGATACTTGGTGGAATTCATTATACCATCAATCTTAACCAGTGCCCCTGGACCTCTGCAATTAAAACAGACCCAACACATCACTGAGCCACCACCATATTTCACCATGGGTATGAGGTGCCTTGCCATGCATGCATCTCTGTTTCGACGCCAAACATGCCGAAGCTGTATCTGAACAAAACGTTCAATTTTGGTCTCATCTGACCAGAGCACCTTCTTCCAGTCATAATTTAAATGACGCCTGGCAAACTCCAATGCTCTTGCGTTTGTGTCTAGGGGTGAGAAAGGGCTTTCTTCTGGCAACCCTCCCAAAGAGCCTGTGGTTGTGGAGGTGGCGTCTGATGGTGCTTTTTGAAACCTGGTGACCCCAAGACGCCACCAAGGTCTGCAATTCTTTCACAGTGATTCTTGGGGATTTTGTTGCTTCTCTCACCATCCTCCTCCCCATCCTTACGTCCCTCTACCCATGAGGATTTCAACTATTCCATATCTTTTGAATGTTTTAATAATTGCCCTGACAGTGCTCAGTGGTATATTCAATCGTTTGTGGATCTTCCTGTAGCTATTACCAGGATTATGAAGGTCTACGACCATCTGTCTCTTTTGAACTGCTAGTTCTTTTGTTTTCTTCATGGTGTTTGATGACTCAGGGATATTACATGCGTGTTACCTCATTTTTATACCCTCGTGAAACAGGAAGTGATGTACTGGCTGTCACGTTGGTATGAATGATTCGGGAGACAGACGCAGGAATGCGTAATATGGGTTTATATATCCCTCAAATTACGGTGTGCTGTGTAAGGGCACGGGGACGAAGATCAAACAAACGCGTAACAAAACACAAGGTTGAAACCCAAACAAAAGAACGAGGAGTACCTCGAAGAAATAACACACACGCACACTGATTAACACGCGGGACAAACCTGTAATCATCTGCTCAATCCACAAGAGCACGAAAGCCCACGCACCAACGCACATTGTAACAATAATCGACCCCCCAATGGAAACCAAAGGGCACATATATACAAATACTAATCAGTGGGAATAGGGGACAGGTGTGCGTGTTGAAAGTTCCGGAGGGATCCGTGACACTGGCTCAACATAGTTCCTTAAGGCTTATATAAACTTAAGTAAGTGGAAATTAATTTCTGGTTTAATTTTTGTAAATGTTATTTACAATAATCTTTAAGTGTGCCATTAATTGTGAAACCTTGATTTAGAGGACATTGATTTCTAATTAAATCAATAAATGATGTTGGTGGGTTCCATTGAAATATTAATAAAGTACAGTATTTCTCACGTTAGTATTTTGGGTTTATCTCTATAATTCTATTGTTTCTATTTTTTTAAGTTTTGTTTGTGCATTGCCAGTCAGGGGTGCCAGTAATTTTGGAGCCAACTGCATATTTATTTATCCGTTATTTTACCAGGTAAGTTGACTGAGAACACGTTCTCATTTGCAGCAACGACCTGGGGAATAGTTACAGGGGAGAGGAGGGGGATTAATGAGCCAATTGTAAAGCATACTATACAATACAAGTGCTATGTAGATAGCTATGGTCAATGCATAAGTACCACTCTATATTCATAATGCTATTACTGTAGTACAGTAGTTCCCCGGGCGTCCAGTGGGGCTTCCACCCACATCTCTCCAAAACCTGTATATGTGTATGTACAGTACATGTGTCTTTTGGAGGGGCTGGGTTAAAAATGTAAGTCAAATTTCAGTTGGACCTTGTTTTGAATTGACCAATAAAGTTATCTTATCGTAGTACCTATAGCATAGTGCTACTAAACAGGTACATACAGTAGGAGCAACGTAAAGTAATGTGTTACGATGTGTTGCCAAAAGGTCTTTTAGTTAACAGGTTTGAATTATTAGCATATCCCCCGGTACAGTGATTTCATTATTAACATTGCGATCAGCAATCTACCCATTATGGAGTTATTTTTTTAAATTGAAAATGCCTGCATAAATACAAATATTGGCAAGAAAAACAGAGCAGCTTGTCCTTACAGTCTATTATGCTAACTCCTTGGCATATAATAGCCATCAGGCTTTTAGATAATGCATTTCTCTGCCTCTAATGAAAATGAAAGGTTACTTTTTTTTGTTATGGCTTACCAGCAGACCGACCACAGAAACAAACCAAGTTTGAACTACAGATTGCTTGCTTACCCCATTTTTCAGTGTGGCATCTATTCTATCCCCAAGGGTAAGAGAGTCAATTGAAAGTTAATTCCAATGTGTTTGATTAATGGTTGCTGGAGGATGAACTCCTTTAATCTGTGCACTATTCAACTGTTTCATTTGAAACCAAACTCACACACACACACACACACACACACACACACACACACACACACACACACACACACACACACACACACACACACACACACACAGGTAATTATTCAGAGAACTCTCCCAGAGTAAATGTCGGTGTTCCACCTTTCGCCCCTCTGTTTCGAGTTGTCTTGATTTAAGGCATTTTTCTAAAACGCTGGTGGTGAATTGGTGTGATAGGCTAAGCCAATATTGTATGTTTGGAGTTCAATAATGTACTGCACAATGTAATTGGGTCTAGCATTTCACAATAATTATGCATGGTAACAGTTTGGCTGCTTGTTTGTCAGTGGAATAGTTTGGCTGCTCTTGGATGGACAGCAGATATTGCACCCATTGTGCATGTGCTCTTCCATTGCTGTATAATCAATAATGACATGAGAGTGAATCCAATCCTCTATGTCTCCATAATAAGACATCATGACAACCTTAAATAACATAAAAGCTCCTGAGATGGAACAACAGAAGGAAATCACAGCCAATGCTTTGTTGTCTGTGTAAATGACGTTTTCATGACTCCCAGAGCATTTTGATGATGATTGTGCAAAATTCTTTCCGCCTATGGCAAATAATACACTTTAAAAGCAGGATGTTAAATTATGTATTCTTTGAAGTACAGCCCTTTTGTCAGTTGGCCTTGTGAGAGAAATGTCTCGCTGTGTGGAAGTTATATTATGTCTATTTCCCATAAAGAAATATTTGTCTCTGGAAGGAAGCTTTACTAAAATTCTGTGTTTGAAGAAGTCTCCATTCACATTTTAGTGACCTCTAGACCAGAGCTTGGAGCTGAAAGATTTCACATTTAATAAAGTGAATGGATGTGGTTTGAAATGAGAATTGCTGTAGGAACAGAAAACCTTTCTAGTAACATGAACATGATAAAAATGTTGATCAAGGTAAGTAATAATGGTGCGACACTGCCAACCAATCAGTTACCATACTGTATGTGGTCATCAACAGATCATCTCTTGTGGCTTGTGTAGGCCTACAACGTGATAGTTCACTTTTAAGCAGCCTAGCTACCATATGCTCATCCTGATTTCTTCGAATGGAGCATAAAATTGTAATTCGTGGACAGTTCGTTTCAGAATTCCTATAAATGACAATCAAGAAACATTTTAAGTTCAACACAGCTAAATTACGGTCAAGATCAACACAACAATATGACTGATTTGATTCACAGATTTTTTGATGGATTGTTGCTTCAGAGACCACAAAATAACGATGATCATGAATTATGCCTCACTTGGTGAAATTAGGACGTGCCTACCAAATGGGCAAGGATGTTTACTTTATGTTCATCAACGTATTCATTTTCATGATCCTTTCCTTTTTCAATAGATTGGATATGTATTATGCAATAAACTTATTGTGGAAACCCCAATGTTGAAGGATTTCTTTCACATTAAATTTGCAATTTTTCTCATTGTAACAGATTCTAATTGTCTAACCCCGCTCTGTGGCGGTCTCTTTTGACTGCACTAAAACACAGCAGTGCTCTCCCTGCCAGTATGTGTTCCCAATGGTTGAGAATCTCCCATCTTATGTCAAAGACACTAGTCACATGATCTCATTGATAGAGGGCTTAGGAAGGATACCAGAGGGCACCCTGCTGGCTATTTTTGATGTGGAGAGCTTGTACACTAACATCCCACACACTGGAGGCTTGCAGATGCTGCAACACTTCCTTCAGCAGATAGACTCTACCCTTGCTCCATCCAATGATTGCATCTTACAACTTACTGAACTGGTATTATCCCATAACTACTTTGTCTTTGAGTCAGACATTTTCCTTCAAAGTCGGGGTGTACCCATGGACTCCCCTTTTCTCCCCAACTATGCAGACCTGTATGTGGGACAATTTGAAGAAGCATTCCTTTTTAAAACAGAGACACACCTGTACTTTCTAAAATACTTATATGGAAGAGATACATAGAGGATGTCTTTATGCTCTGGGAAGGAAGTCAGCAGGAACTAAATTAATTCCAAACTCTACTAAACGAGAGCTCTGAATACCTCAAATTCACCATGCAGACTGATGAGAGAAAAATAAACTACCTGGATTTATGGATTATCAAAGAGAATGATGCATTACACACAGACTTATACACAAAGCCCACAGATCGCAATACCTTGCTATGTGCGGATAGTATGCATCCCCTTCCCCTGCATAATGGTCTGCCATATAGCCAGTTATGCAGGGTTAAACTAATCTGTGGCCACCAGTCAGATTTTGACAGCAATGCTAAAAAAATGACAGATAAATTCAAAATGAGAGGCTACAAGGACAAAATTCTTGATGCTGCAATGATGAAAATATCTCAAAAACCAAGAGAGCAATTACTAAAAACTCTACCAAAGAAGAAAAACAACGCAACCGTCTTTTGCACTAAGTACACCAAGGGTTCGGATAAAATGAAAGCAATCCTGAAAAAGCACTCGCATATTCTGCAATCAGACAAAAAAATTGCACACCTATTCAAGGAACCCCCACTGGTGGTCTATAAGCGTGGTCGCGATATTGGAGATAGTTTGGTGAGATCTGACATGCCCCCTGAGCCCACTTAGACACTCTTGACACCTATCCCAAATGGGAACTACAAATGTGGCTCATGCACACAGTGCAATAGCACCATAAAAACATCTTTCTTCAGACACCCACATGCAGGTCAAAAGATCCCTTTTAGGAGTATCATCTCATGCAAGACCAAGGGAGTAATCTACCTCATCACCTGTTCATGTGGAAAAGCCTATGTAGGACAAACAAAAAGACACTTAAAACAACACATAGCTGAACACCACAGCTCAATCAGGTGTAAGAACATTGACTATTCAGTAGCAGCTCACTTTGTTGAATCTAACCATCCCATCTCTTCCCTCAAATACACAGGCATTGAGCATGTTGCTCTACCAAGGAGAGGAGGTAACATTGAGATCTTACAACTACAAAGGGAGGCATACTGGATATCCTATCTAAAAACATTGACCCCTAGTGGTCTGAATATTGACTTTGATCTCAGGCCCTTCTTATGAACAAATGTTCCTTTATGAGCAGGTCTTACACCTAACATTTTCCCTCTGTTGATGATACTCATTTTATATTAAGGTTGAACCAAAAGATTACATGTAACAAAAATGAAATGAAATACGAAATGATTATGTGAAATTGAATGAAACAATAATGTATGTTGACGCTAATAGGATGTACTATATTCCATTATGTTCCTATATTCCATTTTGTTTCTATATGATAACAATAGCATAATATGTTTAATATGCCATATACTATTTTTTAACAGTTTCACTAATTCATTTGAATGAACTTAGTCATTATGACACACCCCTCACCACTGTCATTGGTTACACTAATTGCACTGTGTGTCTACATAACCTGGTTCAAGTATTCATGACATTACCCAGAGGAAGGCACAGTGATGCAGAAACGTTGGTAAATACCCATTAAATTGCTGGGAGTTTATACATGGAGAGAGCGACTTTCTTTATTTTGATAGACCAATGGACACTAAAACATCACCAAGGTAACAATTGAAATGGCAGTTGGATGCACTCTCAAGCTGATTGAGTAAAGCTCATTATCTGCAGCTGTCACTATGAATCCATTTTCATTAGCCAAGCAGCTTTTGTATTAACTGTCCCAACTTATTTCATCCACTTGAATCTGCCCAGTTTTTTATCACCGTGGTAACCTTTAACGCCAGACTCTCTTTTAAGCAGATTCACTTAATTTATTTGGATGAAACCTGTTATGTCTTGGTGGCTGGAGCAACATTTACAGTATGAACTGATTACATAAAGTATATAAAAATCATTATAGAGAACATGACCTTATCTCAAATACAGTAAATGCAATGTTTTCTTTTCTCTACCTGGATAAAGGGCATTGTAAACAGTCATAATTCCACTGTGGTAATTCCAGTGTCAGGTAAGTGTTATGTTATGTATGCCATGAATATTGCTAAAGGTTTTCTGCAAATGGATTTGCTGTTTCAATATCATTCACCCTACAGGAAAACTTAAGCAACCCAACACCCACCATGTAGTGAACATTAAAGCATCACGACTAGGGTTGCAAAGCTACTGGTCATTTACCAAAGTTAACATTCAGTCATTTTGGTTATTAACAGGTAAACTATGGCATTCTATAGTAACTTTGGTAATTTATACTTGAATAACTTTTAAAAAAATGTATTCATATATATTATTGAATTTTAGTCAAATAAAAGTGTGTAAAAATATATTTAAAGGAAAAACACTCATACTAAACACAAATGGTATTCACTAAGTTGATGGTTAATACTTAGGATAATGATTTACACCTTTGTTAGTTACCAGTAATATATCCTCACTTTGCAACCCTAATCAAGACTTCCAGGTGAACGCTAACTGCATCCCAAATGGCAACTTGTTCCCTATGTAGTTCATTATTTTTGACCAGAGGCCTAAAGGACCTGGTCAAAAGTAGTGCGCTTTGGGCCCTGATCAAAAGTAGTGCACTTCATAGGGAATAGGGTGCCATTTGGGACGTAGGCATATATATTGACCTGTTGACACCGAAGAGAGACATGACTATTAATAAAGCTCTGTCTGGGATCAATCATACTGAATATTGTAATCTGCACAATGAATGTCTGGAACACAATAATATTGCAAAGTTATCCTACAGTCAACCTCTTAACCATTTTGGATTAACTGATGTCTTTCCTAATCTTTTAACTCTTTAGATCAGTGTGGTGTTTGAGACCACCTAAATTGAGGCAAGCCAAGACCAAGACAGGAGCAAATTGAGTCAAAGTCAAGACCTAGACCGGGAGGGGGGCAAGGGGTCCAAGACCGAGTCAAGACCGAGACCAGAAAGATGTGAGTCCAATTCAAGACCATGATTGTAATTGTGTCAAATCGCCCCCATAATAAGAGTTCAAATTGTTCAGTAGTTCTGTGTCCATATTTCAGAACAGCATATGGATTCTTTATACATTCAGAATGGTGAAAACAAATGCATGCTGAGGGCAAATAGAGACAGTAAAAATGATTACTAACCCAAACAGGTCTATAATAGATGAAAAGACTAAATATGTAACAACTTCCCCTGGTCTCCCCTTACTACTGTAATAGTGAGTGTGCAAGTTTAAACAATTTCCCCCACTCTTCCCTACCAGCGAATCATGGAAATTCTAACAAGCGAGACAACGTTTGAGGATATTTTTCAAGAAAGTAAAGGACAGTAAATTAGGAGTAAAATAGAAGTCCAGGTTTCAGTAGACGATAAGATATTAATGTGAAAAGAGTGTGGATATTTGGACCGGTGAAGCGCTTTTATGTGCTGACTGAATGGGAGCTGATAATTCAGAGTTTTTTTACTCTGCTGGTCTCGGATGTGAGTCCTCATTGTCTGAGACAGGGTCAAGACCAAGTAAAAATGCATCCGACACCGAGACAAGACTGATACACTCAATATGTGGTCTCGAGACCTAGACCGTTCTCAAGTAGCACAACACTGCTTTATATCATTTCACTATGACATTGTCTGTCACTGAAGTAAAACACTGAACATGGTTGGTTAGCTAAGTGAGCAATAAGGCATGAAAGCCCGTAAGTAAATCCTTAATAACACATAGCTAAGGGGGTTCTTAGAAATGCCCCGTTAGAAAATTGCTCTGAAGCGAATAACTGAGACACTTCTTATTTTGAGTGAATTTACAAGTCTCAGTGGTACAGAAAGAAGAGGAGTGACTCAGCTAATGGTAGATTTTTACTGAACTGACATATGTACAGAACGTTTGCTGCATTTGTCTACAGAACTGTGCTTACGTAGTATGGTCCTCTATGAGTGTGTGGTTCAGAGAATTCAGTTGTGCTTCTTTCACATAATATCAACAGACATGATAATGTGCATGAAAACATTGAAGTGGTTCTAATTTTGTTGCAATTCATAACTGAGTAATAATTCAGTGAGTATTCTGCTATTTAAAACCAATTACAGATAATTAAAGCACCAGCTACAAAATTGTAAGCAAGACCCATAACAAAGTACTCTACAGTAATTCAATTTTGTCCGTTTGGAAACTCTGTAAAGACCCATACCACCAGGTCAGGGACATGTGAATAAATGTGTCCTTATCAACAACAACAACAAAAACAAACAAACAAGGCACTTCTTAAATGTAGCAACCAATTTCCGGACATTGTTTTTTTTCTCCCCATCTCTAGTAGTTAAATGCTTTTTATCCAACCAAATAGACTGGGAGCTTTAGAATTGAATGCATAATGAAAAGCTCTGCTCAGGATTCCTTGATAGCTGTGGAACAAATGCCCCTGCTGGGCTTGCTAATGAGTTTAACTTGAGTGCTCACCCATTTTCTTCCCCATCCACATATTAATTTCATGCAAATGTGTACTCGGAGCCCGATCAAAAAACAACATGTTCAGTGCCATTCCAATTTGTCGTTATCTCTTGAAAACATTCTGACAGTGTTAATCTGCTGTCCACACAGTCCCCTGGTGATTCTGTATTTACAGAGTATGTTAGCTAGAACAAGGTGATGGGTACACCCATGGCAGTGAGGTTACCTTTCCAGGAGAGAGAGGGAGAGAAACTCTGAATACATAGTGAGTGGTACCTCTACCTTGCCACGACCTGCTCTGCTCTGCATATGTTCATGCCTGGCCTAGCTAGCGCCACACAAGGCTACTAATCAGTTAGCGATTTAGACCACTTAAGAGTGCAGCCGTTCAATGTGGCCCCTATTTCTCGTTTGTTACAGCCATAGAATGAAGAGTGGGCTCTGGGCAGAGCGTGGTTCTGGAACTGGAAGCTAGGAATGATCAATAACCTCACAAAGAGACATTGGATTTCTCAGAGGTCTACTGTGTTGTAGTGGTCTTTTGATTGGTTGGTTTTACGGGTGGGTTGTAGACTGGAGGCGTAGCACATGCCTCAAAGCTGCTAAATGTTACACGAGCGGCCGAGACAGCTCCTTCTTAGCCTCATGGGAGCATATGGATGTAAATTCAGCCATGAAAGTCATGCGTCCACTCATAAAGACAGGGGGTTATGAGCAAACACAAGCAGCATACAAGGCCCTCCCTCATCCGCCATTCGGGAAATCAGATCATGACTCTGTACTCCTGCTTCCTGTTACAAGCAGAAGCTCAAACAGGAAGTAACCGGGACTCACTCCATAGAAAAATGATGGACAGAGATTATGATACAGAACTGCTTTGCTAGCGCTAATTGGAATATGTTGCTAGACTCTGCCGATACCATTGACGAGCTAACCATCTCCGTCACTGCCTTCTTAAGGAAATGCATTGGCAACGTTCTCCCAACAGTGAAGGTTCACAGCTCCCCCAATCAAAAGCACTGTATTAACTTTGAGGTTGGCGCTGAGCTAAAGGACAGGGCTACCGCACACAGGGCTATCACAGACAACCCTAAGGCTATGGCTGAAGACACAAACTAGTATAAGAAGTCCCTCTACGAGCTATGCAAAGACATCAACAAGCAAAGGACAATATAGGAATAATTTGGAATCATATGACATAGTTTCTGAGGCCTGCCGTATGTGGCAGGGGGTACAGTCCATTATGGATTACAAAGGAAGACCCAGCCGAGATCTGCCCAATGATGCCTCTCTTCCAGATGAACTCAATGCATTTTATGCACGCTTCGACAATAACAACACCATACTGTGCGTGAGGGCATCCACCGACCCAGAGGACTGGGTGATCTCACTCTCAGAAGCCAATGTGAGTAAGGTCTTTAATCAGGTCAACACTCACAAGGCCGCAGGGCCAGATGGTATACCAGGGTGCGTTCTCAGAGCATGCACAGATCAGCTGACAGGCATATTCACTGTCATTTTCAACCTCTCCTTGTCCCAGCCTGTAATCCCCACGTCTTAAAATGACTACCATCATTCCTGTTCCCAAGAACTCTAAGGCTTCATGACACAATGACTACCACCCTGTAGCACTCACATCTGTAATAATGAAGTGCTTTGAAAGGCTGGTTATGGCACACAGCAACTCCATCATTTCAGACACCCTAGACCCACTCCAATTTGCATACTGCCCTAACAGATCCATAGACAACGCAATCTCAATTGCACACCACACTGCCCTCACCCACCTACTGTAGATAAGAGGAATACCTATGTGAGAATGCTGTTCATTGACTCCAGCTCAGCATTCCACACCATTGTCCCCTCCAAGCTCATCACCAAGCTTAGGACTCTGAGACTGAACAACCCTCTGCAACTGGATCCTGGACTTTGTAAAGGGCCGATCACAGGTGCTGAGGGTAGGCAACATCACCTCCACCAAACACCATCATCAAGTTTGCGGGCAACACGACGGTGGTAAGCCTGATTCAACAGGGACAATGAGACAGCATACAGGTGCCGGGACAACTACCAAGGAGCTGATCATGGACGACAGGAAATGGCGGCGGGGGGGGTTCCAGTTGAGCTGGTCGAGAGGTTCAAGTTACTCAATGTCCAAATCACTAACGACTTAAAATGGTCCACTCACACATGCACAGTCATGAAGAAGGCGCAACAGTGCCTCTTCCCCCTCAGGACGTTGAAAAGTTTTGGAATGGGCCCTCAAATCTTCAAAAGGTTCTACAGCTGCACCATTGGGAGCATCTTGACTGGCAGCATCACTGCTTGGTATGGCAACGCACCACCCTTGATTGCGTGGTGCTACAGAGGGTGGTGTGGACAGGCCAGTAAATCACTGGGGCCGAGCGATCCAGGACCTCTATATCACGCTGTGTGAAAGGAAGGCCCAGAAAACCATTAAAGACTCCAGCTGACCAAACCATAGACTGTTCTTTCTGCTTCCGCACGTCAAGCTGTACTGGTAAAATCTGACACAAACATGCTCCTGAACAGCTTCTATCCCCAAGCCAAAAAGACTGCCAAATAGCTACAGAATGGCTACATGAACTATCTGAGTTGACCCTTGTATTTGATTTATATTTTTGCACTGTCGATATGCACACTCACAGGATTCTACACACATGCACACTGACACTCCCAAACAATCATCATTTACGTTGCTGCTACTCTGTTTATCATGTATCCAGATGCCTAGTTACCCTTATACATATCTACCTCTATCACTCCAGTATCCCTGCACATTGTAAATCAAATCATATCAAATTTGATTTGATTTGCCAAATGCACCCAATACAACAGCTGTAGACTTTACTGTGAAATGCTTACTTACAAGCCCTTTCCCAACAATGAAAAGTACAAAATATAGAAATAATTGCAAATAAGAAAAAAATGGAAATATTAACACTTTAAAACAATAACAAGGCTACTAAGTCAATGTGCAGGGGTACGAGATAGTTGAGGTAATTTAGGTAATCAAGAGCAGTGTGCAGATTTCTTCTTTTTTCTCATCGTATTCCTGTCAAACTGAAATACTCAGACCCCTCCAGTGAAATACTTGGAGAGTGCAGAACTCTAAATCACCATAAATCACAAAGGTAATCATAGAAAGTGCAGGAAATGGAAAATCGAGGCGTATCCAATCAATATGTACATCATACCATTATTTCTCTCAAAGACCTGTCCTTTGGAGCGAACAATTCATGGTATCTTCGCCCTTGACTCCATACATTCTTGTCTATAATTTTCCATTGTTGGTATAATAACTTTATACAGTTGTATGTCTGTTTTGGAATCACTTTTTTGTTTTTGACAGACTCTCTCCTAAAAATGACTTACATGTACTTCACACATTGTGATACATTCTCTAGTTTGTAACAGCCATGTTCACACGAGGCGTATGGATGGCGTGAATTGGTAAGTCATATCTGTTTTGAGACTGAGGTGGCAGAGACACTTTGGACACTTGGACAATCATTTTATTCTCACCAGAGAGGGGTCTGTCAGTGACATTTCCCCCCTCCAGGGAATGCATGCACACACACACACACACACACACACTGCACGCCATCCAAATGAAAAACAACAGGTTTGACGTGTAGGGACAGTCTTAACAAATACAATGGGCCCCTGATATGTGACAGGTGACAGTCAGACACCCCTCAATAAAGGCCTAATTTCACCAAAGTGATTCAGTTCTTAATGCACAGTTCTGTCCTACAGAACATTTGTCCTTGAATAAATGTGCCTTACTGCAAGGTGCAGGAACTAAATAAAGTTTGGTTCAGGGATTCTGGGTGAAAGACAAATATACATAGAGGGTGTGACCTATAGCCACCACTGTGTGGCTTACTTAGTAAAGTGGTATGGGATACTGACATTGAGTCCTACTGTATTCTGTGTTATTGCTTTATAGACAATAGTGGTCATGTAGACTGTTTGGCTTGCATATTTGCCAACCCAGTGTTCATGCTAGTGCTGTAGAGTACCCTTTTTATAGTGTTTCAGAGACTGCACAACATATTTGCTCTTATAAAGGTCATAAAATGCATAGTGATTATATTCTAAAACATTTAGATCATGGGTTTTTTAATAGCGCTGTATTTGAATATGCCTTTAATTTGCGTATAACGGTGTGCTGGGAAGTAGGCCAGGTGGCCAGGGACAGGCTGGTGATGGCACAGCACAGCTCATCACAGCTTGGCACAGCACAGCACAGCACATGAGGAAGTTAATCTGTTACATCCAGGCCTAGGTCGCAACCAAAATGGCTTTTGGGACTCAACTCTAGTCCGCACTATACCAGCATCCATCTCTGTGACTCACTATAGGCTAGGGCTAAAACTCCCATCCCATCTCACATCAGGTAGCCTAGTGGTTAGAGCTTTACGCCAGTAACCAAAAGGTTGCTAGATCAAATCCTCGAGCTGACAAGGTCAAAATTTGTCGTTCTGCCCCGGAACAATGCAGTTAACCCACTGTTCCTAAATAAATAAAATGAAGAGATCAGTGGAGATTCCTCAGAGAGAGCAAGAATGCTGACAGAAGAGAAGTGCAGTTTGTTTGTGTAGGAAAGACTGGTGTATTGGATGGGGTTGTTTGTGCAACCTATACATGTATCATGATTGTGTGATCTGACCTTTGATGCCACAACCATATTTTTCTGCATGAGAAAATGAAAAACCAAAGTGTTCTCTTTTGATTTCATTCTCCATTGATGGCATAATTCCGAGTTCAAGTAGAGTGGGCTCTGGGGTTAAGGAATCAATTTGTGTAAGGGTTAAGAAGGTATTTGATTTGAAATCTCAAGGGTACTGTACACCGCTAGACTTGTTCCATCTCCTCTGCCCATTACCAAGAGTGCAGCAAAGTGTCATTACGCCCGGCACAAGGACAGGGGTGCTTGCCGGATCAGAGCTGTACTGTAATGGTGCCGGGTTGTGATTGTAAATCCAGACTTGTCTGAATTCAATCACTGCAAAGCCAGGAGGGAAAGAGAAAAAAGCCCATCTCTCCATCAGTGGAACATTAAAATGATGAGTGCATCCGGCAGTGTTTTGCGCTCGCTCTTTCTCAGGTCCCACACGTCAGGTGTCAGAGAGGGCATTGTAGGATGGGGGAGGGTTGGTTTACGTTGGGGAGGGTGGGGTGGGGAGAAGAAGTGAGGGGACCCTGTCCTCCCCTGTCCTCCCATGTGCCCTTCATGGACTCACGCATCACTGAGCATTGCACCATGGGAGGGCTGCACGGTGGCTGCTCCCAGATGCTGCTGTCAAGGGCAGGTCTCCAAAGTGTCAGGACACAGGGGTCACACAGTAGCCTGGAGGCATGGAGGAGGAAGAGGAAGAAGATGAAGAGTAGGAGGAGGGGAGGGCAGTGATTTCCACAGCACTGATGACTCGGAAAACGTGAGTGTTTATGGTTTAACATCTAATCAGATCAGAAGGAGTATTGTGCACAGGGGATGTCTCTCAATTACGTCAGGGGCACCTTTGTATTGAAATTGAGCTAAAATACCTTGTGAAGATTTTATTAGGTCAGCCTCAATGTATAACACTAGCAAATGAAGTGTGCAGGTTGAGCTGAGAACCATTGCATTCTAGTCCCTGGAGAGTGATGGAGAGACATTGGTGCAAAATGCCTAATAGTCTGCAAAGGATTTAAAAGATGGCCTTAGGCAAGCTGTGTTTTGAAGTTAAGCCTCTGGGAATTGTGGGAGAAACCAGTAATGCTCTCAATATCCAATTGCAGAATACAACAAACGTTTGTTTTAATATAGAGCTTGTTTGAAATGTCTGGCAGAGAACAATATAAGGTGCTATTGATGATTCTTTTTTAGAGTGAAAGGCTGTCTGTTTTTTCAGTTGTAAGTGTTTATTTCTGGATACCTCTCAGTAAATAATAGGCTCCTTTCTTAATTGTTGATCTTTAGATGCAAGTTTTTTAGCAGCTCACAGTAGTCACAGTATTGTTGAATACAAATGATCTCTCCATGCTTATCTGAACACCTGTTGTTTTCGCTTAAACATCTAAAATCATCTTTTAGTCATGCTGTGACCCTTTTTGTGACAAATGTGTTATTTTGATTTCTACAGAAATTAACGACTGACCTCATCTGAAAAAGTTTGTTTGCAACAAAGTTAATTGGTAAGGAATATGACTACAGTGTTATTTCAATGTACGCCTGTATCCCTCATGAAACACTTTTAATTAATGGTGCGCTTCACCACTGTCCTTGTAGATCAATAAAGAATAACACAGCATTAACTGGCTCCTACAAGTTAACGTCTTCCTTTTCCACCGTCACCACTCCTTCCTTACCGCTCACCTTCCAACGTCTAGCGAAGACATGATGCAACTTTATTAATCTGTCACTCCTGTCAGAGAGCAGTGAGTACATCTCCCCACGGCTCTTCTGGTATGCGGAGCAACCATCCCTAATGCGCCACAGACGGACGGACGGTGGCGGTGGTTGCGTTGGATGCCACAACAACACTGCAAGACAAGGGCATCAATGACAGCAAAGGCAGGCGGCAGCTCTGTGTCTCCCCCCATCAAAACATGGCTGAGTCACTCTGCTCCACTTCGCTCTGCTCTACCACGCAGCGGTACTCCGAGCTGCTTTCCCTCACCGCCGGGTCGCAGCACTTCATCTACTCTCGCTCCTATCACTGTCTGTCTGGCAATTTAAAGTGCCCCTGGACCTCCAGGCTCAAGTCTTTCCCTCCCAGCACTTTGACTGCTGTGATCGCCCGCCACAGACGTTCCCTTTTCTTTGCTCTGGCCCCTGGAAATAAGCTCTGTATGGTGTTACCCTCTGGGGTCAGTCTGAGTGGATGGACTTCAGAAACTCACCTGGAGTGGGGAGGATGGGAGGAAGTATTTTTGACAGAGGTCACTGTGGTGTGAAGTAACTAAGAAAAAATACTTTAAAGTACTAATTAAGTAGTATTTTGAGGCATAGACTTTACTTTACTATTTATATTTTTGACAACTTTTACTCCACAACATCCTTAAAAATATTTATTTTTTTACTTCCATACATTGTCCCTGACACCCAAAAGCACTCGTTACATTTCGAATGCTTAGCAGGACATGAAAATCGTCCAATTCACACACTTATCAAGAAAACACCTGGACACCATCTTTACTGCCTCTCATCTGGTGGATTCACTAAAACACATAAATGTAAATTATGTCTGAGTGTTGGAGTGTGTCAATGGCTAGCTGTAAATGAATAAAACAAGAAAATGTTGCCGTCTGGTTTCCTTAATATAAGGAATTTGAAATGTTTTATAGAATTTACTTTTACCTTTGATACTTAGGTTTATTTATAAACAGATACTTTTAACTCAAGTAGTATTTTACAGTGTGACTCACTTTAACTTGAGTAATTTTCTATTAAGGTATTTTTACTTTTTTTCAAGCACGAAAATGTTATTTTTCCACCACTGACTGTAATAAAGACAGTTGTCCTCCAGCCTATCTCAAGCTTCCCTCCACTACATCTCTCTAGCTACGCAGCAACTGAAGACCTGGCATTTCCTGCAGATGAGAGAGTCTGTAAATCCCCCCAAACACACACAACCACACACACTCACACACACAAGCACACACACGCGCACATACACACAGTGTGATGCGGCGATGCCAAGCTGTGCTCTTATAACTACTACACAGCTCCATCTCCAGGCCATCAGATGCCAAGCCACTGGCCTCCTAACCCAGCCGTGAGTGACAATTAAGTGAGAGAAGTGGTGGGCGACCCTTCCATGCCTTGTTGAGCTTGACCCGAGTCCCTGAGTTCTATGTGTGACAGGGTATTCTCAGTATCAATCCTTTGTTCCCTCACTCTACAGCGTGAGGGGAAGTCACAAGGAGAAAGAAGCAGGGTCTGTCAGTGGGGGTAGAGACTAGAGGGCATCCTCTCTCAGTAACTGAGCAGGGTGCGATGATGGATTGGGAGAGTGTGTTTCAGCCAGTGCAGGGGCCTGATGAATGCACCTCTCCTCCACTGAGTGTGATCTAACCAGAGTCCCAGCATGAGATAGCTAGCTCTATTGCCTGGAGCACTACACACCCAGCTAAGAATTCTAGGGAGAGAGAACGTTTCTGTAATGTTACCTGTAATGTTCTCTTAATGTATGAGTGTCCAGTTTTCCGTTAGTTATGGGAACATATCTACGTTATCGAAACCCTTCGGATAACTTTTTTACATGTTTTGGTGTTAAAGATAGAACATTCTCTTAATGTCAAACAACTTATTTAGAACGTGGTTACAATGTTCTCAGAATATACAATAATGTTCTAGATGTGTTTTATGGGAGGTTTAATATTAGTGAGGTGGGGGGTTAAATGATACAGTTAGGGGGCATCAAAATGAACTGGGGGAGGGGTGGTCCAAAATATGGGAGGGTTCTGTGTTTTTTTTATTGGACACGGGAGGGTAGCGCGTTTTTCACCTGGTTTACATTTGCTCTTCTGCTCATATTTTCAATGGCTTGACTTACTTTTGATATTTCCCTAATAAAGTTTAGAAACGTTTGTGAAAGTTTGGTCTGGTGTGGCTATTATTAAACTTTAGCTACTGCAGGTCTATGATATGAAGGCAGTGCGCCCCGGTGCTCCAACTGACAACGACAGTTGAATTTGAGGTGAGGAAGAATGTTTCAGTTACTCCTATAATCGAACAATATAATTCTTATCTTTATACAAAATATTCTGATAGAATAATTTTTAAAAGTCTATATCTGTTTAGCAGACGCAGTAGCCATCTGACATAAAGAAATACATGGCGGTGTCGTAGCATGCCACCAGCATATCTCTCTCTATCTCTGGGGTTAGGCCTTCTCTTCCTTTACACTGAGTGTACAAAACATTAAGAACAGCTTCCTAACACCTAATACAAGGTGCCGAAAGCGTTCCACAGGAATGCTGGCCCATGTTGCTTCCAATGCTTCCCAGTTGTTTCAAAATGTCTGGATGTCCTTTGGGTGGTAAACCTTCTTAATACACACGGGAAACTGTTGAGTGTGTAAAAACCCAGCAGCGATGCAGTTCTTGACACAAACCAGTGCGCCTGGCACCTACTACCAGACCCCTTTCAAAGGCACTTAAATCTTTCGTCTTTCCCATTCACGTTCTGAATGGCTCACATACACAATCCAGGTCTCAATTGTCTCAAGGCTTAAAAATCCTTCTTTAACCTGTCTCCTCCCCTTCATCTACACTGAATGAAGTGGATTTAACCGGTTACATCAATAAGGGATCATAGCTTTCACATGGATTCACCTGGTCAGTCTAAATCATAGAACATTTTGTACACTCAGTGTATTTATACAGTATACTGTATATATACACAGTACCAGTCAAAAGTTTGGACACCTACTCATTCAAGGGTTTTTCTTAATTTTTTACTATTTTCTACATTGTAGAATAATAGTGAAGACAATAAAACTATGAAATAACACATATGGAGGTGTGTTGGGCCATTGTCCTGTTGAAAAACAAATGATAGTCCCACTAAGCGCAAACCAGATGGGATGATATATCGCTGCAGAATGCTGTGGTAGCCATGCTGGTTAAGTGTGCCTTGAATTCTAAATAAATCATAGACAGTGTCACCAGCAAAGCAGCCCCACACCATCACACCTCCTCCTCCATGCTTCACGGTGGTAATCACATGCGGAGATCATCCATTCACCTACTCTGCGTCTCACAAAGACACGGCAGTTAGAACCAAAAAACTAACATTTGGACTCATCAGACCAAAGGACAGATTTACACTGGTCTAATGGCCATTGCTCATGTTTCTTGGCCCAATGAAGTCTCTTCTTATTATTGGTGTTTTTTACTAGTGGTTTCTTTGCAGCAATTCAACCATAAAGGATTCACACATTCTCCTCTGATTCACGCATTCTCCTCTGAACAGTTGATGTTGAGATGTGTCTGTTACTTGACCTCTGTGAAGCATTTATTTGGGCTGCAATTTCTGAGGCTGGTAACTCTTAATGAACTTGTCCTCTGCAGCAGAGGTAACTCTGGGTCTTCCTTTACTGTAATTTACTGTGATGGTTTATGTGACTGCACTTGAAGAAACTCTCAAAGTTCTTGAAATTTTCCAGATTTACTGACCTTCATGTCTTAAAGTAATGATGGTCTGTCATTTCGCTTTGCTTATTTGAGCTGTTCTTGCCTTAATACGGACTTGGTAACAAGGCACACCTGTTAACAAGGCCCACCTGTTAATTGAAATGCATTCCAGGTGACTACCTCATGAAGTTGGTTGAGAGAATGCCAAGAGTGTGCAAAGCTGTCATCAAGGCAAAGGGTAGCTACTTTAAAGAATCTCAAATATAAAATATATTTAGAGTTGTTAAACTTTTTTGGGGTTACTACATGATTCCATATGTGTTATTTCATAGTTTTGTTGTCTTCACTATTATTATACAATGTAGAAAATAGTAAAAAATAAAGAAAAACCCTTGAATAGGTAGGTGTGTATATATATACAGTACCAGTCAAATGTTTGGACACCTACTCATTCAAGGGTTTTTCTTTATTTTTACCATTTTCTATATTGTAGAATAATAGTTAAGACATCAATGCTTCGAGTTCGTCGGTCCCTAAGTCTGCACCAGTAATGATAGTTTGGTGTGCAACGACCGGTAGTGGTGAGTATAACCAGAGATACTGGAATATAATCAACGCTCTGGTATAATTTAGCTAACAGTGTTAGATAATGTTATTGCTAGTTATTATGGTAGCTATCTTTTGATAAAACCAGAGGCTAAATAACGTCAGCTAGCGAGGCAGGCTAGCAATAGTTTTAGTTAACATTAGCGTAGTTAGCTAAATACTTAGTTAAGTCGGATTTGCAAGTGTATTGTCTAGGGACAAACTAAATAATGGATTTAGCTAATTCATGTCTCTGACTAATACAGTGAAATAGGAGCAACAAACTGCAACAGCGTCACCGGCCTGAATCTAATCCAATCTGGAGCAACAGTTAGTTTACAATTAGGGTTTCCACTAGTTGCCACAAAGTCAAAAATGGCTATATCTTAAAAATGTATGAAATCAAAAATATGTTAGGCATAAGGTTAGCAATGAGATTAAGGTTAGGAATAAGTTCAGGGTTAGGTTTTAAATAACATTTTAAGACAAATTGTAGAAATAGGCGGTCAGTATGAGTTGTGCCTGTGTTAACTAGTGGCATACTAGAATTAGATTGCCATGAAAAGCATTTGCCCCCTTTCTCATTTTCTCTATTTTTGCATATTTTTGATACTGAATGTTATCAGATATTCAACCAAAACCTAATATTAGATAAAGGGAACCAGAGTTTATAAATAACATAACTTTGTTAATTAAATAAATAAAATAAGTATGTAACACCCATATTCCCCTGTGTGAAAAAGTAATTGCCCCTTACACACGATAACTGATTTTGCCACCTTTAGCTGCAAAGACTGCAACCAAATGCTTCCTGTAGTTGTTGATCAATCTCTAACATCGCTGTGGAGGAATTTTGGCCCACTATTACATGCAGAACTGCTTTAACTCAACATCATTTGTGGGTTTTCAAGCATGAACTGCTCGTTTAAAGTCGTGCCACAACATCTCAATTGTGGCACCGTTGGTATGAGGTTCTTACTGTAGAATGCTATGTTTGGTTTTCTCCAGACATACTGGTACCTATCTTGTCCAGAAAGTTGATTCAAGTTAGCCAAGAAGCACCTGGATGATCATCAAGACTCTTGGAAGAATGTTCTATGGACAAATGAGTCAAAAGTATCACTTTTTGGACGACATGGATCCAATGTTGTGTTATTTGTTCACTCAGGTTCCCTTTATCTAATAATAGGTTTTGGTTGAAGATCTGATAACATTCAGTATAACAAAATATATGCAAAAGCAGAGAATTTGGAAGGGGGCAAATACTTTCTCACAACACTGTACTACCCTGATGACAGATGGCTTCATTAACAATGGTAATGTGTTATTTGAAAATGTGTATAAAAATATGCCTGGTTTTTAATTCAACTGGTAGGTTAATTACCCAGCCAAGCAAATACAAGTAGTAATCATTTTTGGTTGTGAAGTGCATTATCAAAAAGCTTTGTCCTTAATAACAAAATGCAATTTACCACTTGGCTGTCTATTGTGTCACCCTGTCACAGGCCCTACCAGTCAACACCACCTCATAAGATGATGAAGTACATTGGTTATGAGGATTGCTTGCTGCAGATGTCTGAGGGATGTCCATTTTGCAGCCGAACATGCAACATAGAGGAGACCGGCAAGGGAACCATCAGTATTATCATATCTGAAGTGAAATAGAAAGGTGAATGCAGCGATCAGGTTGGTTCCACCATGCTAATCAAAACCACCACTGGTAATGTGTGTGTGTGTGTGTGTGTGTGTGTGTGTGTGTGTGTGTGTGTGTGTGTGTGTGTGTGTGTGTGTGTGTGTGTGACTGACCAGTATCTTTGAGTGGCCAGTCACTGTTCTACGCCGCCATGCCCATCAATGGCGCGCACGCAAAGACCTTACCTCCAGCCTCACCTCTTGCTTACTCACCAACGATCGTCAAAAGGGAGACCAGAATTAGGTAGGTTTAGTCTAACCTGATCCAATTTCAACATAGTATATGTTTGTTTGTCAGATATCACCTACCCAAACTGCAATTGGTAATAGAACAGTGACTTTATGTGTTCACAAATGCATCTATGGAGTCAGCATTGGAGACTTGCAAGATGATGTGATGTCCAGACTGACAGACGGGCTTGATACTGGCGTCTCTAAATGGAGTGAGGCCTGGCACTCGGCATTCAAATTTTACAAGATACAACTTTTACCTCTACTGTATTTTTTATTTTTATTATTTAATTTAATGGTATCAGTCAACATGGGGAGGGATAAATCCTCTGTGTTCTGCACCAGGATCAGGGAGCTTCTGTAATACACAGAACACCACACAGGAAGATATGACCACTGTCATGTTTGCCAAGGTAGCTTCATTACCACCAGACAAAATGCTAATAGGCACAGTATCTGTATCGCTTGGGAATGACAATGAAAGTTTTAAAGGTACACGTTATATTAGCAGAACACTGCTTCTATGGTATTATGTAAATAGTTTTTTATTCTACATAGACCTGTTGCTACATTTCAAACTTATCAAAACACTTAGTTTAGAATATCTACATAAATTCAGCAATTGCATTCTCATATTACTCTGTAGGCTACTGACCTATTCAAAGCTTCCTCCAGCATCTCACCATACATCTGCCTGTAGTTATTGAACTTAACCTGCAGGAGGTTTATTGAGTGGGGGGAAACAGCTACGGGCAGTGGGTGTGCCTTGGTGGTGGAAAGGACACACCCACATCAAGCCACACCCCCATGCCAACTCAAGTTTGGCTTCTGTCATGGTCGCCAGCATTTCTTGAGGAACAAGCAAAAAAGATGCCAAATCAGTGGGTGCAGTTCCCATTTAAGTTCTGAGAACATGGTAACCACGTTCTGGGTAAGTTCTGTTGAGATTAAGGGAATGGTCTCTTGTAAACATTCCTTGCACATCACGGGAACATTCCTATGGAAATGTTAGTTAATGACCTAATGAGACTCTTAAGGGAACGTTCTCTAAAGTTGTGGAAATGTTTGTTGTTAGCTGGGCAGCCAGGCAGACGGGCATGGAGGCAGGCAGACATGCAGGCAGAGAGGCAGACATGCAGGTAGACAGATGGCCTATCCTTTACACAGATAGACAGGCATGCACGTGTTGCTTGGCTGGCTGGTGAAAACAGAAAACCCTTCCCCAGTCCATTTGTTAGCAGGGTTGTGTGTGAGACTGTGAGTCTCTTAATGGGGAGATATTTCAGTGTCACCATGGAGCTGGGTGGGTGTCGGTGGGGGCTCTCAGCAGTACTGATCAGGCCCAGTCCTCCAGGGTCTTCCGGGGCCTGTAATCTGGCACATTTTATAGGTGTCTTTTAATTAGCGCCTGATGAAGACTTAGAAAAAATGGCTCTGCTGATCAATTGAGCACATAATGAGATAATGCCCTTATAAAGATAGCTAGGCTGTGTGGGGGAAGCGAAAGGATGAAGAGTGAAAATATAAATTGGCCAGGAAGTGTTGCACTGTCTGTACCCAATAACTTCTTTGTATGTATATTGCTGTATGATAGGTATCTCAACGAAGTGTGTCTGTCACATTGTAAGGGTTGGTGAGTGTGTGTATATACTGCCCTCTGCTGTCTTTACTCTCACAATCTCCTTCACACATTCACTCATACGCGTACTGTGTGTAAAGATGTGCACTTGTGCAAGAGTGTGCATACACAAACATGTATGCATTCATGCACGTGCATAATTTGATTAAAATCAAATCGTATTTGTCACATGCTTGGTAAACAACGGGTGTAGACTACCAGTGAAATGCTGACTTACAAGCCCTTCCCACAATGCAGAGAGAAAGTAAATAGAGAAATAATAGAAAAGTAAAACATGTAATTAATAATCAATGTGGAGGGATACGAGGTAATTGAGGTAGATATGTACATATAACTAGGAATAAAGTGACAGATAAGGGGGCCAGCCAACGAGAGCATACAGTGGTGGGTAGCATATGGGGCTTTGGTGACAAAACGGATGGCACTGTGATTGACTGCATCCAATTTATTGAGTAGGGTATTGGAGGCTATTTTGTAAATGACATCGCCGAAGTCGAGGATTGGTAGGATGGTCAGTTTTACAAGGGTATGTTTGGCAGCCTGAGTGAAGGATGCTTTGTTGCGAAATAGATGTAACTTTGGATTGGAGATGTTTGATGTGAGTCTGGAAGGAGAGTTTACAGTCTAACCAGACACCTAGATATTTGTAGTTGTCCACATATTCTAAGTCAGAGCCTTCCAGAGTAGTGATGTTGGACAGGCGCGCAGGTGCAGGCAGCGATCGGTTGAAGAGCATGCATTTAGTTTACTTGTATTTAAGAGCAATTGGAGGCCACGGAAGGAGAGTTGTATGGCATTGAAGCTTGCCTGGAGGGTTGTTAACACAGTGTCCAAAGAAGGGCCAGAAGTATACAGAATGGTGTCGTCTGCGTAGAGGTGGATCAGACTCACCATCAGCAAGAGCGACATCATTGATGTATACAGAGAAGAGAGTCGGTCCAAGAATTGAACCCTGTGGCACCCCCATAGAGACTGCCAGAGGCCCGGACAACAGACCCTCCGATTTGACACACTGAACTCTATCAGAGAAGTAGTTAGTGAACCAGGCGAGGCAATCCTTTGAGAAACCAAGGCTGTCGAGTCTGCCGATGAGGATGTGGTGATTGACAGAGTCGAAAGCCTTGGCCAGGTCAATGAATACGGCTACACAGTATTGTTTCTTATCGATGGTGGTTAAGATATCGTTTAGGACCTTGAGCGTGACTGAGGTGCACCCATGACCAGCTCTGAAACCAGATTGCATAGCGGAGAAGGTATGGTAGGATTCGAAATGGTCGGTAATCTGTTTGTTGACTTGGCTTTCGAAGACCTTAGAAAGGCAGGGTAGGATAGATATAGGTCTGTAGCAGTTTGGGTCAAGAGTGTGTCCCCCCTTTGAAGAGGGGGATGACCGCAGCTGCTTTCCAATCTTTGGGAATCTCAGACGACACGAAAGAGAGGTTGAACAGGCTAGTAGTAGGAGTGGCAACAATTTCGGGAGATACATTTTTAGAAAGAAAGGGTCCAGATTGTCTTGCCCGGCTGATTTGTAGGGGTCCAGACTTTGCAGCTCTTTCAGAACATCAGCTGACTGGATTTGGGAGAAGGAGAAATGGGGAAGGATTGGGCGAGTTGCTGTGGGGGGTGCAGTGCTGTTGACCGGGGTAGGAGTAGCCAGGTGGAAAGCATGGCCAGCCGTAGAAAAATACTCATTGAAATTCTTAATTATAGTGGATTTATTGGTGGTGACAGTGTTTCCTATCTTCAGTGCAGTGGGCAGCTAGGAGGAGGTGTTCATATTCTCCATGGACTTTACAGTGTCCCAGAACGTTTTTGAGTTTGTGTTGCAGGAAGCAAATTTCTGCTTGGAAAAAGCTAGCCTGGGCTTTTCTAACTGCCTGTGTATATTGGTTTCTAGCTTCCCTGGAAAGTTGCATATCATGGGGGCTGTTCGATGCTAATGCAGAACGCCATAGGATGTTTTTGTGTTGGTTAAGGGCAGTCAGGTCTGGAGAGAACCAAGGGCTATATCTGTTCCTGGTTGTAAATTTCTTGAATGGGGCATGTTTATTCTGGAAAAGAGAGGAAAAGGAGGTTTCTGGGAGTGATAAAATAGCTTCAAGGTATAATGTACAGACAAAGGTATGGTAGGATGTGAATACAGTGGAGGTACCCTAGGTATTGAGTGACGATGAGAGAGATATTGTCTCTAGAAACATCATTGAAACCAGGTGATGTCATCGCATGTATGGGTGGTGGAACTGAAAGGTTGGATAAGGTATAGTGAGCAGGGCTAGAGGCTCTACAGTGAAATAAGCCAATAAACACTAACCAGAACAGCACTGGAGAAGGCATATTGACATTAAGGAGAGGCATACTTAGTCAAGTGATCATAAGGGTCCAGCGAGTAGTGAGGTTGGTTGGGTTCACGGTGATTCAGACAGCTAGCCGGGCCATCTGTAACAAGCTAGCATAGGATGGAGGTCTGTTTTTAGCCACCTTGTGCGTTTCACACACTGATGTCAGACATGCACCTACCCCTGTGCTCTGTTGCTCATGACTGGGATGAATGCAGGAGCAGAACAAGACACCCTCTTTTTGACTGATGACTGACATGAGGGCATGTACGTGATAGGCCTATCTGGCTTATATGATTATGATTGTCATAATGCTTCCTGACAGTGTCATAAAGTGTATTTTCTTCAAGTTATTGAAAATATGATGAAAAATACATGACTGTAAAAAATGTATGACAACAAATACAAAGGATTTAAGAAACTTTCAAACAAAGGAAACTTCTTGGTAGGAGAAAAAGTCATTTGAATAAATGTGGGTTTTGACGCTCTTATGTACATGTCATAACTAGCCATAAAATAAAGCAATATATATCACAACCGGGGAAAATCTATCGGTCATGACAGTGTTATAACCATGTTATTACAAGTTATATAACACTGGGTGTCAAGTAAAGTGTTACCGGATATTGTCAGTACAATAATGCAGATGTACTGTGTGAGCATACAAAGGGAGTGTGATGTACCTCATTAACCACTTGAGGGCAGTGTTTTATCACAAGGAATTTGTCAACTTCATTAATCGACGTTCCTTTAAGACAATAATTCACATTACCTAATTAAACCATAACACTACACTGGACTGTGAAATATCCAGTCCAAATATCCACAAATAGTTAACAGGTTTGAAGTGACAAGTGTTATGCAATAATATGTATCTATATTGTAATTGCAATGTACAGTAGACCTAGCATATTTACCATGTAAAACCAAGTTTAAGAGTCACTTGGAATAGCCTAAATTGACCAAGAATAGATGTGTTGTTTCCTCCACTTCAGTTGTGTGTGTGTTAAAAATGATCATAATACTTAAAGTATAAAGTATAGTATTACAAAGTATTTAAAAAAACTGAGAATAAACATTTAACTTCTGAGAATATGCTGCCAGCAAGCATATGAACATAGCTAATGACACATTTGATCTATGAAGGATAGAAGGATTGATGTTCCACATGTTGCTATTATAGATATGTTCTTGATTCATGATATAATCAGTTCACTGACTCCATAAACATTTATGTTTTTGTCTCTTTGATAGTTTGCAGTTGAAAAAGACAAGGTTATGGGAGTATTTATTTGGATCTCAGTTAGCTTTGGTAGATTGCTTTGGAAGGATCTTCTCAACCTTCCACTTGTTCACGGCTTGGAGAATCAATGTTTTATCCACTGTCTACACGGCTGCATGGCAGTACGCTACTGCCTGAATAACAGATGTGGAATTTGAATATTATTGACACAGCAATCTGAATGAGTTGAGTTAAAATATGAGTATTTTGGTGATGCATTATATTCATTGTTACATTTTGAATTGCTGTTTAACACACTGAAATCGGTGTTATTTCACAATTGATTTACAGTATCAAGCTGCAAGGTGTTTCATTTTACATTTGGAGCACATTAGTAAGGCATCACTTTCTATACAAACATTTAGCCTGGGCACTAGTCGGGATGTTACAGACAGTATTACTCAGCCTATGCCAGTTACAGTACTGTATGTAGATATCCAAGCCCCAAATATCTTACTTTTATACCCGACTTAACCTTTTTTTTAAGGAATTAAATTCCCTCCTGTGCACTTGTTGGATTTGAGCTGCTTTCCTTCCATAAAGCCCATATGCTCCAAAATGAAATCGCAGCCCAAAAGTTTAAACCCCTTCCTCTCTGGTAAGGAACAGCTTCAAAGGGCCATCTGGTACACAACCCAACCAGGGAGAGGATTATCCTCCTTGATATCCTGAATTAGAGCAACTTTAGTTATATTACCACAATACTACAGAGGACAGATTTTGACACTGTGTGAGTTGAGCCAGAGCCTACATCTTGGCCACAACATACATAGGGACTGGTTTGGAAATGCTGCAGTGTAGCCATGCGTAGCCATGCATATCCAGTAACTTGCAGGTGCAGAGTATAAAAAGTAAAAAGATGAAAGAAAGATGGCTAGATACTATACCTTCACACTGTTTATTGCTCCCGCAGTTTTAATGTCCAAAGTTTCGACCCGAAGGTCTTTGTTACAGCGAGATGTTAACCGACATGGCCCACTATTCCGCCATATAGTGTACTACTTTTGACGAGCACCCTAAGGGCCCCGGTCAAAACGAGTGCAGTATACAGATGTAGGATCTTAATTTGATCACTACTGTTTCTGAGAATCTTGTTGAACAGCAGGAAATGCAAACGTGTAGTGTATTCAATGTTCAAAAAGGCTTCTAGTGAGTAATTTCCAATGTCTGACTGGATTTGCCCTACCGAAAAATCAACCCCTACAAATAATGTCCATTAACTATAATCCATATAATAACTCACATTTTCTGTTGCTGCAGGTTTGGCAAATGGTCTCAAACTAAGATCCTTCATCTGTAGGGAATAGGGTACTATTTGGGACGCAACCAGAGAGATGACTTCCTGGTAGTAAATGCCACTCTACAGCACCTGTGTGATCTGCGTGCAATTTTTTTTTATATGCATGTATATGTATTAATGCATTTTATTTTTAAATGGGGGCAGGCGATCGAAGTGAGGAGGATTATTTAAGATACTGTTTGAAGAGGTAGGGTTTCAGACGTTTAAGGAAGATGGGCAGGGACTCTGCTGTCCTAGCTTCAGGGGGAAGCTGGTTCCACCATTGGGGTGCCTGGACAGAGAAGAGCTTGGACTGTGCTGAGCAGGAGCTGACCTCATGTAGGGGTGGGAGGGCCAAGAGACTTGAGGTGGCAGAACGGAGTGCTCAGGTTGGGGTGTAGGGTTTGAGCATAGCCTAAAGGGAGGGAGGGGCAGTTCCTATTGCTGCCCCGTAGGTAAGCACCATGGTCTTGTAGTGGATGCGAGCTTCGACTGGAAGCATTTGGAGTGTGCGGAGGAGCGGGGTGACATGAGGTGAACTTGGGAAGGTAGAAAATCAGGCTGGCTGCAGAGTTCTGGATAAGTTGCCCAGCCAACAGCGAGTTGCAGTAGTCCAGACGGGAGATAAGTGACTGGATTAGGACCTGCGCAGCTTCCTGTGTGAGGTACGGTCTTACTCTACGGATGTTGTAGAGCATGAATCTGCAGAAGTGGGTCACTTCTTTGATGTTTACAGAGAATGACAGGGTGTTGTCCAGGGTCACGCCAAGGTTCTTTGCACTCTGGGAGGGTGAGACTGTAGAGTTGTCAACCGTGATGAAGAGGTCTTTGAGTGGATAGAGGGAGGAAGAGCTTTACTTGGCTTGTACACATCCTGAGGTCCTTTGCTGGAGCTCAAATGCAATCACTGCAGGGAAAGGCCAGGGAAACATAAAAAACAGAACAGTCATAATTGCCTCCGTGTTGAACCCAGCAGAGCAGCCACACAATGCAGAACACAGCTGTGCCATCATTCAGGGTGGTTTCGATTGATTTTAGCATCAAAGTAGATAGGGATGCTGGCCCGTGTTGACTCCAATGCTTTCCATAGTTGTGTCAAGTTGGATAGATGTCCTTTGGGTGGTAACCATTCTTGATACACACAGGAAACTGTTGAAAACCCCAGCAGCGTTAGTTCTTGACACATTCAAACGGATGCGCCTGGCACCTACTACCATGCCCCATTCTAAGACACTTAAATCTTTTGTCTTGCCCATTCACCCTCTGAGTAGCACATTTAACATTTACATTTAAGTCATTTAGCAGACGCTCTTATCCAGAGCGACTTACAAATTGGTGCATTCACCTTATGACATCCAGTGGAACAGTAGTGCATCTAAATCTTTTAAGGGGGGATTACTTTATCCTATCCTAAGTATTCCTTAAAGAGGTGGGGTTTCAGGTGTCTCCGGAAGGTGGTGATTGACTCCGCTGTCCTGGCGTCGTGAGGGAGTTTGTTCCACCATTGGGGGGCCAGAGCAGCGAACAGTTTTGACTGGGCTGAGCGGGAACTGTACTTCCTCAGTGGTAGGGAGGCGAGCAGGGCAGAGGTGGATGAACGCAGTGCCCTTGTTTGGGTGTAGGGCCTGATCAGAGCCTGGCGGTACTGAGGTGCCGTTCCCCTCACAGCTCCGTAGGCAAGCACCATGGTCTTGTAGCGGATGCGAGCTTCAACTGGAAGCCAGTGGAGAGAGCGGAGGAGCGGGGTGACGTGAGAGAACTTGGGAAGGTTGAACACCAGACGGGCTGCGGCGTTCTGGATGAGTTGTAGGGGTTTAATGGCACAGGCAGGGAGCCCAGCCAACAGCGAGTTGCAGTAATCCAGACGGGAGATGACAAGTGCCTGGATTAGGACCTGCGCCGCTTCCTGTGTGAGGCAGGGTCGTACTCTGCGGATGTTGTAGAGCATGAACCTACAGGAACGGGCCACCGCCTTGATGTTATTTGAGAACGACAGGGTGTTGTCCAGGATCACGCCAAGGTTCTTAGCGCTCTGGGAGGAGGACACAATGGAGTTGTCAACCGTGATGGCGAGATCATGGAACGGGCAGTCCTTCCCCGGGAGGAAGAGCAGCTCCGTCTTGCCGAGGTTCAGCTTGAGGTGGTGATCCGTCATCCACACTGATATGTCTGCCAGACATGCAGAGATGCGATTCGCCACCTGGTCATCAGAAGGGGGAAAGGAGAAGATTAATTGTGTGTCGTCTGCATAGCAATGATAGGAGAGACCATGTGAGGTTATGACAGAGCCAAGTGACTTGGTGTATAGCGAGAATAGGAGAGGGCCTAGAACAGAGCCCTGGGGGACACCAGTGGTGAGAGCACGTGGTGTGGAGACGGATTCTCGCCACGCCACCTGGTAGGAGCGACCTGTCAGGTAGGACGCAATCCAAGCGTGGGCCGCGCTGGAGATGCCCAACTCGGAGAGGGTGGAGAGGAGGATCTGATGGTTCACAGTATCGAAGGCAGCCGATAGGTCTAGAAGGATGAGAGCAGAGGAGAGAGAGTTAGCTTTAGCAGTGCGGAGCGCCTCCGTGATACAGAGAAGAGCAGTCTCAGTTGAATGACTAGTCTTGAAACCTGACTGATTTGGATCAAGAAGGTCATTCTGAGAGAGATAGCGGGAGAGCTGGCCAAGGACGGCACGTTCAAGAGTTTTGGAGAGAAAAGAAAGAAGGGATACTGGTCTGTAGTTGTTGACATCGGAGGGATCGAGTGTAGGTTTTTTCAGAAGGGGTGCAACTAGCACACATTCACAATCCAGGTCTGAATTGCCTCAAGGCTTAAAAATCCTTCTTTAACCTGTCTTTTCCCCTTCATCTATCCTGAAGTGGATTTAACAAGTGACATCAATAAATCAAATCAAATGTATTTATATAGCCCTTCGTCCATCAGCTGATATCTCAAAGTGCTGTACAGAAACCCGGCCTAAAACCCCAAACAGCAAGCAATGCAGGTGTTGAAGCACGTTGGCTAGGATAAACTCCCTAGAAAGGCCAAAATCTAGGAAGAAACCTAGAGAGGAACCAGGCTATGAGAGGTGGCCAGTCCTCTTCTGGCTGTGCCGGGTGGAGATTATAACAGAACATGTCCAAGATGTTCAAATGTTCATAAATGACCACCATGGTCAAATAAGGCCAGCATCCCGGAGTCACCTCTTCACTGTTGACGTTAAGACGGGTGTTTTGCGGGTACTATTTAATGAAGCTGCCAGTTGAGGAATTTAGGCATCTGTCTCTCAAACTAGACACTCTAATGTACTTGTCCTTTCAGTTGTGCACCGGGGCCTCACACTTTTTTAAAATTCTGGTTAGCGCCAGTTTGCGCTGTTCTGTGAAGGGAGTAGTACAAAGCGTTGTACGAGATCTTCAGTTTCTTGGCAATTTCTTGCATGGAATTGCCTTAATTTCTCAGAAGAAGAATAGACTGACGAGTTTCGGAAGAAAGTTCTTTGTTTCTGGCCATTTTGAGCCTGTATTTAAACCCACAAATGCTGATGCTCCAGATACTCAACTAGTCTAAAGAAGGCCAGTTGTATTGCTTCTTTAATCAGCACAGCAGTTTTCAGCTGTGCTAACATAATTGCAAAATAATTTTCTAATGATCAATTAGCCTTTTAAAATGATCAGCTTGGATTAGCTAACACAATGTGCCATTGGAATACAGAAGTGATGGTTGCTGATAATGGGCCTCTGTACGCCTATGTACGGTGAGGGAAAAAAGTATTTGATGCCTTGCTGATTTTGTACGTTTGCCCACTGACAAAGAAATGATTAGTCTATAATTTTAATGGCAGGTTTATTTGGACAGTGATAGATGGAATAACAACAAATAAATCCAGAAAAACGCATGCCAAAAATGTTATAAATTGGTTTGCATTCTAATGAGGGAAATAAGTATTTGACCCCTCTGCAAAACAGGATTTAGTACTTAGTGGCAAAACCCTTGTTGGCAATCCCAGAGGTCAGATGTTTCTTGTAGTTGGCTACCAGGTTTGCACACATCTCAGGAGGGATTTTGTCCCACTCCTCTTTGCAGATCTTCTCCAAGTCATTAAGGTTTTGAGGCTGATGTTTGGCAACACGAACCATCAGCTCCCTCCACAGATTTTCTATGGGATTAAGGTCTGGAGACTGGCTAGGCCACTCCAGGACCTTAATGTGCTTCTTCTTGAGCCACTCCTTTGTTGCCTTGGCCGTGTGTTTTGGGTCATTGTCATGCTGAAATACCCATCCACGACCCATTTTCAATGCCCTGGTTGAGGAAGGAGGTTCTCACCCAAGATTTTACGGTACATGGCCCCGTCCATCGTCCCTTTGATGTGGTGAAGTTGTCCTGTCCCCTTAGCAGAAAAACACCCCCAAAGCATAATGTTTCCAACTCCATGTTTGACGGTGGGGATGGTGTTCTTGGGGTCATAGGCAGCATTCCTCCTCCTCCAAACACGGCGAGTTGATGCCAAAGAGCTCCATTTTGGTCTCATCTGACCACAACACTTTCACCCAGTTGTCCTCTTAACCATTCAGATGTTCATTTGCAAACTTCAGACGGGCATTTATATGTGCTTTCTTGAGCAGAGGGACTTTGCGGGCGATGCAGGATTTCAGTCCTTCACGGCGTAGTGTGTTACCAATTGTTTTCTTGGTGACTATGGTCCAAGCTGCCAAGATCCTCCGTGTAGTTCTCCCGTGTAGGGATGATTCCTCACCATTATCATGATCATTGCAACTCGACGAGGTGAGATCTTGCATGGAGCCCCAGGCCGAGGGAGATTGACAGTTATTGTTGTGTTTCTTCCATTTGCAAATAATCGCACCAACTGTTGTCACCTTCTCACCAAGCTGCTTGGCGGTGGTCTAGTAGCCCATTCCAGCCTTGTGTAGGTCTACAATCGTGTCCCTGACATCCTTGGAGAGCTCTTTGGTCTTGGCCATGGTGGAGAGTTTGGAATCTGATTGATTGATTGCTTCTGTGGACAGGTGTCTTTTATACAGGTAACAAACTGAGATTAGGGCGCTCCCTTTAAGAGTGTGGTCCTAATCTTAGCTCGTTACCTGTATAAAAGACACCTGGGAGCCAGAAATCTTTTTGATTGAGAGGGGGTCAAATACTTATTTCCCTCATTAAAATGCAAATCAATTTAAAACATTTTTAACATGCGTTTTTCTGGATTTTTTTGTTGATATTCTGTCTCTCACTGTTCAAATAAACCTACCATTAAAATTATAGACTGATCATTTCTTTGTTAGTGGGCAAACGTACAAAATCAGCAGGGGATCAAATACTTTTTTTCCCTCCATGTAGATATTCCATAAGAAATCTGCCGTTTCCAGCTACAATAGTCATTTACAACATCAACAATGTCTACACTGTGTTTCTGATCAATTTGATGGTATTTTAATGGTCAAAAATGTGTTTTTCTTTCAAAAACAAGGACATTTCTAAGTGACCCCAAACTTTTGAACGGTAGTGTACGTTCAGATCAACGGTGTAAAAGCTATACAAAAGTACCGGCAAATCTCTTTAAGGGGAGGGAATACAGTGTGGAAGGAGATGTGAAACCACTGTAAACAGTTTCCTTATAAACAGTGTACTACACATCAGGATGCTGGCATGAAACTGTGCCCTTGTCTGGGCCTGGTCTGATTCATAGACCTGCTTAACCTTTTGAGACCATTATTACTACACTCCTCAAATAGCCAGACAGACCCTGTGTGTCAGCCTGACAGGAAGCCACACTCCTCCATGAATGAGGAAGTGAAATCGCAGTCTCCACATCTCCTTTCTACTTCAGAAAGGAAGTGGTTCAGACATACTGTTCATAATGAGGCCAAATAGAATAGAAAGTAAAATAGTAGAACACAACAGAATAACTTTATTTCTAGGGACAGGCGAGTAAGACTGCACACTGAAGAGTTATTAATCAGTTACTCATATTTCAGCCTCTGGTCAGATGTAATTACTGCATCTCCATCATGATTGGATGTGTACCATTCTGGCCCAGAAAGCCAGACAAAACAGACATGGTTGCTATGGAAACAGCCCGACACTCCGTATTCAAGATCTAAGGTTCTATAAATCAGACCAGATTACAAGGCATTCCAATTAACCATTTGTATTCCTGAAAGCATCAACACATACAATAATCTCTACAACAACAACAACCATCAGCCCATTCTAGTTCAGACATCCCTGACATCAAGCCAAGTTGCCTGGGCAGCAGTAACCGCAGCGGCAGCTCTTGAGTTGAAAAGACCACTGCACTATATAAAGTCATCACAGTACAATTGAGACCATGTACTGTGCTGGCCCTCACAAGCCAAGCGGTGAGAAGACAATTGGAGTGGAAAGGACATCTCTTTTTTCCGGTTTGCTCTGGAGAGGCTCTTATACAGTATGTATGTCCCTCCCTCCCTCGCTCCCTCCTCCCACTTCTTCAGCTCTATTACTTAGCAGTTCGCTGGCCTAAAGCCTCAAGTCAAACATTTCCACCTACAATGAAGAGACAGACAGTTGGGAAAGATACAGTATCATTTCACCCCTATAACCAGGGAGAAGGGCGTCAGCACATTGAGAGATTTACAATTGCCTGGCTGCCTGGCTCAGGGCTGAAAGACAGATATAGATTCCTTTACCTTTCAAGAGCAGTTTCACCCGCAAATAGGATTAAAACTAATGGTGTTCGACACTGCAGGCCCGGCACATTAGATTCATTGGGTTTTATCGCGCTGACATTTCCAAAGGTTGAGCTTTGCCTGGTTGGCTGTGTGCAGCCGCAGCAGTGGAGGCGCGGCGGAGTGGACCGATGCAGGGCTGGGTGGTGACATATTGCGGGCCCAGGAGACCCAGAGCTTTAACAGCCACAGCACAGGAGACCCAGCTTGCCCTCCAGCCAACCCTTTCCATTACCACCTAACATTATTAACACTTGGGGACTACAGATCATATCACTATACTGCACAGGCTTTACAGGGCCAGGTAGAGTTGTCAATGGGAATTGTAGTTTTTTCTTAGTTCATTATTATTTTTATGTTGATTTAGATGATCAGATCGTTCATATTATTCATGATACTGATTATTATATCCACAGGGTGATAGACAGACAGTGCAGTGTGGGCTATTTATTGGAAGAAAGTAAATTGGTATCATTTTCATGATATCATTTTCATACCATTTGCCATTTAATTTCAATTTGTATAAACAAGACTCTCTTCAAGGCCATGAAATTACACTCTCGTGGTTTGAATTTGAATAGAATATCTTTCCTCTGGGCTCAGCTATTAAATGCTCATTCGGTAGCATACAGGCAGTACTAGACCTGCATAACAATGGTAATGTGGCCTCACATTCTCTACAGGATATCACTGGATGATGGCGTACTATTGGCACTGCTACAACCAAGTCTCCCTTTCTTTTGTTGAAAAAGGTGGTCTTATATTGCAGTGGATTCTATCACATTTAGGTTTTCTGACCAAACAAGAAAATGTAACTATACTCCATGTAGAAGGCATTCAACAATCTACATTTGTCTCGCTGCCTTCAGACTAATCCCAACATTTTCCATCATAGCCGGACCACAGTTTTGACAGAAAAATGGCTGTGTGCACCAACCCAGCCAACCACAACTAGACAAATAATACATTATTTCCTTGATTTGAGGCTTTGTTCTCAGTAAAGTGCAGATTGTAAGGCTGTCATCTCTAACAGAGCCAGACGGAGCCGGAGAGGCAGGCAGGGTGGAAAACCACCAGCTGAAATTGAAACGTAATTAAATTTACATATGGGGCTGGCTTGCAGGCCTCTGCTGCCTGCGTCTGCCTCTCTCCTCTTGGCATGCAGTCGACTCTGTAAACAACACTCTCTGCATCATTACCTGAGTGTGTACTAAACACTTCTCTACCCAGAGAACAAAGCGAGAGGGAGAAGAAGGGGGAATACATTAGCAAGCAAAATTAGATCATAAGCCACATTTGCGAGGTAACTATGAAATCATAACGCAAGGATGAAACATTGCTGCCTGTCTGTGGAGTGTTCAAAGCCGTAGAGCTGGGAGGGAGGGAGCGGACCGCCATGAGTGTTTGAACTAATATTTAGAGTTATTAGTTCTACTACATTTTCTCTTAGGCTAAGCATGGTGATGCTGGGTGAGCATGGTGATGCTGGGTGAGCATGGTGATGCTGGGTGAGCATGGTGATGCTATGTGAGTATGGTGGTGCTGGGTGAGCATAGTGGTGCTATGTGAGCATGGTGGTGCTATGTGAGCATGGTGATGCTGGGTGAGCATGGTGATGCTGGGTGAGCATGGTGATGCTATGTGAGCATGGTGATGCTGGGTGAGCATGGTGATGCTGGGTGAACATGGTGGTGCTGGGTGAGCATAGTGGTGCTATGTGAGTATGGTGGTGCTGGGTGAGCATGGTGATGCTATGTGAGCATGGTGGTGCTGGGTGAGCATGGTGATGCTATGTGAGTATGGTGGTGCTGGGTGAGCATGGTGATGCTATGTGAGTATGGTGGTGCTGGGTGAGCATAGTGGTGCTATGTGAGCATGGTGGTGCTGGGTGAGCATGGTGGTGCTATGTGAGCATGGTGGTGCTGGGTGAGCATGGTGGTGCTGGGTGAACATGGTGGTGCTGGGTGAGCATGGTGGTGCTGGGTGAGCATGGTGGTGCTATGTGAGCATGGTGGTGCTGGGTGAGCATGGTGGTGCTATGTGAGCATGGTGGTGCTGGGTGAGCATGGTGGTGCTGGGTGAACATGGTGGTGCTGGGTGAGCATGGTGATGCTATGTGAGTATGGTGGTGCTGGGTGAGCATGGTGGTGCTATGTGAGTATGGTGGTGCTGGGTGAGCATAGTGGTGCTATGTGAGCATGGTGGTGCTGGGTGAGCATGGTGGTGCTATGTGAGCATGGTGGTGCTATGTGAGCATGGTGGTGCTATGTGAGCATGGTGGTGCTGGGTGAGCATGGTGGTGCTGGGTGAGCATGGTGATGCTATGTGAGTATGGTGGTGCTATGTGAGCATGGTGGTGCTATGTGAGCATGGTGGTGCTATGTGAGCATGGTGGTGCTGGGTGAACATGGTGGTGCTGGGTGAGCATGGTGGTGCTGGGTGAGCATGGTGGTGCTGGGTGAGTATGGTGGTGCTGGGTGAGCATGGTGGTGCTATGTGAGTATGGTGGTGCTGGGTGAGCATAGTGGTGCTATGTGAGCATGGTGGTGCTGGGTGAGCATGGTGGTGCTATGTGAGCATGGTGGTGCTATGTGAGCATGGTGGTGCTATGTGAGCATGGTGGTGCTGGGTGAGCATGGTGGTGCTGGGTGAGCATGGTGATGCTATGTGAGTATGGTGGTGCTATGTGAGCATGGTGGTGCTATGTGAGCATGGTGGTGCTATGTGAGCATGGTGGTGCTGGGTGAACATGGTGGTGCTGGGTGAGCATGGTGGTGCTGGGTGAGCATGGTGGTGCTGGGTGAACATGGTGGTGCTGGGTGAGTATGGTGGTGCTGGGTGAGTATGGTGGTGCTGGGTGAGTATGGTGGTGCTGGGAGAGCATGGTGGTGCTGGGAGAGCATGGTGGTGCTGGGTGAGCATGGTGGTGCTGGGTGAGCATGGTGGTGCTATGTGAGCATGGTGGTGCTATGTGAGCATGGTGTGGAATGGGATGTGAATCATTCAAGCAATGACACTGAATTTTCAAGAAAGATTCATAGCATTTCTCGTTGTTTCTTTTGAAGAACTGATTTTGACCCCAATTATGGAACTGCACAAGACAAGCGTGAACATATTTTTGCTTAAATTGCATGTAAATCAATTTGATTCAGTACCTCAACTCTACTTCCTGTGTGCCACCCATTGTAAGGCCCAAGCTGTCTATCATCTCTGGTAAAAAGAGTGTACACTACACAAGGAATAGGATGTCATTTGAGACGCAGACTGATTTTCTTAGTAATATTAGGAGGGTTATTCCACAGACTTCCACACAGTAATATGTTATAGCTCAGCCTCTGAGAACTGATGAGTGACGTGATCAACCTATTATACTCCTCATGTTGTTTTGTAAAGATACAGAAAATACATCTGATAATAAGTGTGCAAGAAAAAAATGGTCTCATGCTGTCCTGTCAAAGCTGCGTCTCTCTCTCTCGCACGCTTTTCACTGTGGTATACAGGCAAGCTGCAAGGAGGCTTTTAAAGCCATTTTTCTGTTAGCTTTGTAAGCACCATTAAGAGGTTCCTTTGAGTGTCAACAAGGCAAACAAACAAAAACAAATCAGTGTTGTGGAAATGCGAGCAGTGATAGCAGTGGTGCTCCCAGAGCGAGGCCAGATTGCTCCCGCTTGGATGTGAATTGCAGGCTCTTCAAAGCGGAGCTTGACTTCAAAAGAGGCCCTAATCCCTGACTAATGACTATCACTGGGAGGGTGGAAAACACAACCTTCAGCCTCACTATGTTCACAGTCAGACATGTGCTGCAGCTGCCTAATGGCAGTATAAACAGTTTACCCTGAGAGAGGGATGGATGTATTTAAGCGTTTACCATGCTACTATGCATAGCCGTGATATGACATGCTATGGTGGCTGCCATAATTCTGTTCCTATGCACAAACAGGTTATTGTTTGATCTACCATGGAGACGTGGTGATATTGGATCATTCATCCAACAGCAGAGCTGAAAATAAAATTGTCTCAGAGACGAAGGAGGTGGTTAGGAAGTGGTTCAAGATGGTGTAATGCTGGACACATCCACCAGAGGTCAGTCTAAGTATTCTCCTTCAAATCCTCTGCATCTTACATGATGATGTAATCCATATATGGTAGTGAGAGGAAGCCCACTGGCAGGCAGTGGGAGAAGATGGAAGAAAATGGATTTTGGCTGACATTCTACCCATTTTCTCATCGATGCAACATTTACAGTTTCAATACAGTTTTCTGTTCACAAAACTAAAATATATTATGAACAGAGTGGACTAAGTTTGGCAGACTTTACCTTTTGCAAAGTTTTTTTTAAATTGCGTTGTTTAGGAGTGCGAAGGTCGAATTGAGTTACTGCACATGCGCACTTCACAGAGTACGCGTTGCCTAACGGAAATATGCAGATGCATTCTAGAACCCGCCAATAGGATCCCGCTAGCTCGTGCTTGGCTCTGCCCACATCCTTGCTTGTTCTGCTCACTGACTCATTTGTGACCCGTTTCAGGAAACTAGGTGTATCTCGCGGGTCACTACTTCACAGGAGAGACGTTTAAATGTAAACCTTTTTTTCCCCCTTTTTTTTAAAATCAAAATGTTTATTTTTGGGGGGCAGAAATGCGTTCTCGAACATGTGAACTTTCATGTGCCTTAATAACACATTTGTATGCCATCTGTAACTAAGAATAAAATTGTTAAATTACGAGCCTAGTTGTTTAAGCCACAGAAAAGACAGCAACCTTCCCGCTACCCTTAAATTGGCTGAGATAATGAGTGGTCTGGAAATGCCGAGAGATGAGTTTGGATTGTCTAACACTGCTTTTTTTAAATGTATCGCGTAGTAGAACTTAACAAAAGACTCAATTGTGCAAGTATCCATTTCAATAGAATGACACTATAACAACTGTTTCAGAGCATTCTCGTCTGAGTGTGCCAGAGCGCAGAATAACACCTGATCAATTCATGATGAATTTACAAACGCTCAACACTGGTTGAATATGGCCGATGTCAGTAAACGTTTAAAAAAACGTAATTAAATAGTTGCCAGGAGCAAAGTTGCAGTCACCAACGCTCTGGATAACATGAAAATAGCCTAATCAGCTCACATTGGAAACGACAGGCTGTGGTCTATCTTGATTTAGTTATAAAAAATCTTTGGTAATATCTCCTCACACAAACAGGCTCTAATCTTCTCTATATTTGATTCTCCTGTTGCTGTTGTCTGCTGCTTATTTACGATGACCGTATAAACACATGATTATCTTCCAATAATGAGTTTAATCTAATTTGCATTGATTGAACAATGCAGTTCCTGACCTGCACCACCATATCTTTTCTGCTGGCTGGTACCGCCAACCTGGTCTCAGAGCATTTCGTATTAATCCTAGACACTCCATTTGGTATGATATGTATTCTTTTGTGGATGTCCATCACCCACTCTGTATGATATGTTACGTATTACAATTCATATTATATTACGAATTTGCAAAATGTTCATTATGTTACAAATATGCTAAACTTACGAATTCTAGCTGGGTGGCTAACGTTAGCTAGGCTAAGGGTTAGGGATTATCGTTAAATTTAAGTTTAGGAGTTAAGTTAAAAGGTTACGGTGAGGGTTAGGGGAAGAGTTAGCTAAAATGGTTAGTTTATGGTTAGGGGAAGGGTTAGGAAACATGCTAAACAGTTGCAAATTAGCTCAAAAGTAGTAAGAAATTGAAAACTTGCTAAAATTGAACTTCCAACCATTGAGTTGCTAGAAGTTCAGGTTAAACGCACACCCATCCACCCAGACCAACCACGCTACTTTTGCTTTTGCCTTAAGTAACGAATCTCTCTTATGTAACCATACCAAATGTAACACATCATACTAATTTCATTGTCCCAGATTTACGTTTACTATGTTATGTTTCGTCTATGAGACCAGGCTGGTACCGCAGGCAACTCTGCATCCTCTCCTGGATTATAAATATGTTTCTGACCTTAAGAGTAATAAAATCAATTCAGATGGCACTAATACTGTCTGCTCCCACTGAAGCTCTTAAACTTCTCTCCATCTCTCCTCCATCAAATCATTGAGTGGCTGTAGTACAGCTACAGTGGCACAGACAAGAAGATGTGAACAAACCCTTATAAACTCTCCTCAGTGACGTCTCTTTAAAAATCATCTCGCAGCCAGCAGCACCATAATAGTGTCTGTCTCAGTCTCACTGCACAACAAACAGTTAGATTACAGGCAGGAGAAAGAGAAGAGCATCTGCTTGAGGGAGAAACAATATGACTGCTCCTCTCAGGGGAGACACTCAAGTAAAAGACAATCAGAGAGATGGGGGGAGGGAGGGGGAGCCCCTGAGAGAGAAGCATGAAGCCATGTATCCATCATAGCCATAGGTCCCCAGGGAGCCTGCCTGAAGAAGTGCCCGCTACAGAACTGTCATTCTGTCTGTGTAGCAATCTGACAAACTCAAATGGGAACTGTTTATTGTTTAGCTCAGAACACTGTAGTGTGTCGCTTTTGATTGCCTCTAATTAGGCATGAATGAGCTTGTGGTCTGTTTTCAGTCGTTCACTTTGTCATACATCACAAGGAATGGAGTGCAGTCGATAAAAGGAGTCACTTGTTTGCTCAAGGAGTACATGTATGACGATAGTGGAAGTGATTGTGGAATAATAGCAATGCTATGGCAAATTTACAGTAAAAGCTAGTGAGGAGTAAAGTAGTAATGTTTTTCAACCCAAGGCAGCACCCAAAGTGTTTGATTTGATATGCTAAGTAACATCGACTGAACCACTGTTCAGCCACACTGAGGGTGCTCCACACTCATGCTACGAGTGCATTCTCCGACCACGTTCTCTTGAGTACGTTCTTGTGAGGACGAGAGTGTGGAGAATGTATAAAACAATGCATTTGAGAAGCACTCGTACTCCTCCTACTGTATTACATCACGTTTCATCCCCCCATTTACTGAACCTTCTTCCAGCCAGGACAATGGCAACAATAGTCAAAACTAGATATACTGTACACAAATCAAAAGTTTTACTTCATAATTATCAGCTATATATGTGATTTAAATCGTAATAATCTAGCTAGCCAGCTAGTTAAACAGGCAAAAATGAACTAAAATGTATGTTATGCAAGGTAGATGTATATTTTTCGTGGGTAACTACCAATTATTCGTGACTAGCTAGCTACTATGGACTCACCCAATCACTGTACTGCCTTCCAGCCAGGACAACAATGACAATAGAGACAAAACAGTTGAAGTCAAAAGTTTATATACACTTAGGTTGGAGTCATTAAAACTTGTTCTTCAACCACTCCACAAGTTTCTTGTTAACAAACTATAGTTTTGGCAAGTCGGTTAGGACATCTACTTTGTGCATGACACAAGTATTTTTCCAACAATTGTTTACAGACAGATTATTTCACTTATAATTTACTATATCACAATTCCAGAGGGTCAGAAGATTACATACACTAAGTTGACTGTGCCTTTTAAACAGCTTGGAAAATTCCTGAAAATGATGACATGGCTTTAGAAGCTTCTGATAGGCTAATTGACATCATTTGAGTCAATTGGAGGTGTACCTGTGGATGTATTTCAAGGCCTACCTTCAAACTCAAGGCGTCTTTGCTTGACATCATTGGAAAATCAAAAGAAATCATCCAAGACCTCAGAAAAAAATTGTAGAGCCTGGTTCATCCTTGGGAGCAATTTCCAAACACCTGAAGGTACCACTTTTATCTGTACAAACAATAGTATGCAAGTATAAACACCATGGGACCACGCAGCCGTCATACCACTCAGGAAGGAAACGTGTTCTGTCTCCTAGAGATGAACGTACTTTGGTGCGAAAAGTGCAAATCAATCAAAGGACCTTGTGAAGATGCTGGAGGAAACCGGTACAAAAGTATCTATATCCACAGTAAAATTAGTCCTATACCGACATAATCTGAAAGGCCGCTCAACAAGGAAGAAGCCACTGCTCCAAAACTGCCATAAAAAAAGCCAGACTACGGTTTGCAACTGCACATGGGGACAAAGATTGTTATTTTTGGAGAAATGTCCTCTGGTCTGATGAAAGAAAAATAGAACTGACCATCGTTATGTTTGGAAGAAAAAGAGGATGCTTGCAAGTCAAAGAACACCATCCCAACCGTGAAGCACGGGGGTGGCAGCATCATGTTGTGGGGGTGTTTTGCTGCAGAAGGGACTGGTGCACTTCACAAAATAGATGGCTCCATGAGGAAGGAAAATTATGTGGATATATTGAAGCATCATCTCAAGACATCAGTTAAAGCTTGGTCGTAAATGGGTCTTCCAAATGGACAATGACCCCAAGCATACTTACAAAGTTGTGATAAAAGGACAACAAATTCAAGGTATTGGAGTGGCCATCACAAATCCCTGAACTCAATCCTATAGAAAATTTGTGGGCAGAACTGAAAAAGCATGTATGAGTAAAGAGGCCTACAAACCGGACTCAGTTACACCAGCTCTGTCAGGAAGAATGGAATACAATTCACCCAACTTATTGTGGGAAACGTGTGGAAGGTTACCGGAAACGCTTGACCCAAGTTAAACAATTTAAAGGCAATGCTACCAAATTCTAATTGAGTGTATGTAAACTTCTCACCCACTGGGAATGTGATTAAATAATTAAAAGCTGAAATAAATCACTACTATTATTCTGACATTTCACATTCTTAAAATAAAGTGGTGATTCTAACTCACCTAAGACTCACCTCCTATGCACAAAAAAAGACTCCTCGGCAAGCTCCGGCTGGTCTCCTCCAACCTCTACCTGTCCCTGGTCTCACATCTCTCTGGACTTTGTCAGATTGCTTCCCCCATCTGATGGTATCACAGCCATCCTGACTGTGGTGGATCAGTTTTCCAAAGCCACCCACTTATTTCTTCTCCCCAAACTACCCTCTGCCAGAGAAACAGCCAGCTCATGAGGAAGCACCGCTTCCGGATCATGGACTACCAGTAGACATGGTCTCTGACCGGGGTCCTCAGTTCTCGTCCCGGTTCTGGAAGGCATTTTGCACCCTCATTGGGTCTTCGACCAGCCTGTGTTCCGGGATCCACCCCAAGTCCAACGATCCTTCGAAGCAAGCCAATCAGGACCTAGAGACTACTCTGCACTGCCTGGTCTCCACCCACCCCGCCACCTAGAGCCAGCAGCTTGTGTGGGTTGAATATGCCCACAACACCCTTCCCTGCTCTACCACCGGCCTATTTCCCTTTGAGTGTTCCCTGGGGTATCGGCTCCTGCTCTTCCTTGGTGGAATCCCTCAAACTCTCCCCCCGGTTTATTGACCCGTTTTCCATCTCCAAAATCATTAGCCCCTCTGCTGTTTGTCTTCATGTTGGCCCATACCCTTCGTATACATACTACCTTACTTGGCTCCAGAGTTAAACCCATGTCTCACAGCCCTTTATCTCCTGTTTCCAGGCCCACCCCTCTCCCTCATCTCATCGACGTCCAACCGGCATACACAGTGAGGCGTCTCCTGAAAGTTCGACCTCGGAGCAGGGGGTTCCAGTACCTGGTTGACTGGGAGGGTTATGACCGGAGGAGAGGTGCTGGGTCCCAGGCCTCATTTCAGATTTCCAACACCGACACCCCAGTCAACGAGGTATGTGCCCGTGGGGGGTATTGTCACACCCTGATCTGTTTCACCTACTCTGTGATTGTCTCCACCCCCCTCCAGGTGTCACACCATCTTCCCCATTATCCCCTGTGTATTTATACCTGTGTTCTGTTTGTCTGTTGCCAGTTCGCTTTGTTCGTGGAACCTAACAGCGTTTTGTTACCTTGCTCCTGTTTTGTACCTTATCCCACTTTACTGATTATTCCTGCCCTGACCATGAGACTGCCTGTCTTTCTGGTCCCTTTGCACCCTCTCTGGTTGATTGACCCCTGCCTGCCTTTGACCTGTCGTTTTCCTGCCTCTGTTTCTGCGACACTGTCTGCATCTGGGTCATACCTTAAATGTGATACCCATAGCCTGTTCTGGACTTGAGGACTGTGAAGAGACCTCTGGCAGCATGTCTTGTGGAGTACGCATGGGTGTCCGAGCAGGTCAATACTTTTACTTTGAGGCAGGAGAGATTGACATGTTAATGTTAGCTCTCCATGTACATTTAAGGGCCAGACGTGCTGCCCTGCTCTGAGCCAATTTACATTTTCTTGTGTCCCTCTTTGTGGCACCTGACCACACGACTGGATAGTAGTCCAGGTGTGACGAAACTAGGGCCTGTAGGACCTGCCTTGTTGATAGTTATGTTAAGAAGGCAGAGCATTGCTTTATTATTGATAGACTTCTCCCAATCTCAGCTACTGATGTAAAACAATATATATATATTTGGAGAACTGTCAAATACCAAGAGAGCAAATGCATTTCCTTACTTATTTCAGATGCTTATCATGACTTCTCCAGTACCAAGAAAAAAAATATTGTAATGCAGTTTTTCAGCTATCTGTTGTACAGATTAAATCACCACATTTAAAACAAGTTAACCTCAAGCACAGTGTGTCTGTATCAATAGCCGTCCCTATGAAGGCCCAGCCTCTGCCATCCACCGAAGGTTAATGGGCTTAAACACATCTCAGACCAAGCTCATTAAACACTGACTGTGAAGGAGGAGATGGGAGGACCGGGGGGGGAGAGAGGGGTAAGTGAGGAGAAGATCAAATCAAAGTTTATTTGTCACGTGCGCCGAATACAGTGAAATGCTTACTTACAGGCTCTAACCAATAGTGAGAAAAAAAGGTGTGTGTAGGTAAGTAAAGAAATAAAACAACAGTAAAAAGACATTTGAAAAAATAACAGTAGCAAGGCTATATACAGACACCGGTTAGTCAGGCTTATTGAGGTAGTATGTACATGTAGGTATGGTTAAAGTGACTATCCATATATGATGAACAGAGACTAGCAGTAGCATAAAAAGAGGGGTTGGCAGGTGGTGGTACACAATGCAGATAGCCCGGTTAGCCAATGTGCGGGAGCACTCGTTGGTTGGGCCAAATGAAGTAGTATGTACATGAATGTATAGCTAAAGTGACTATGCATATAAGGTAAACAGAGAGTAGCAGCAGCGTAAAAGAGGGGTTGGGGGGGCACACAATGCAAATAGTCCGGGCAACCATTTGGTTACCTGTTCAGGAGTCTTATGTCTTGGGGGTAAAAACTGTTGAGAAGCCTTTTTGTCCTAGACTTGGCACTCCGGTACCGCTTGCCATGTGGTAGTAGAGAGAACAGTCTATGATGGGTGGCTGTGGTCTTTGACAATTTTTAGGGCCTTCCTCTGACACCGCCTGGTGTAGAGGTCCTGGATGGCAGGCAGCTTTGCCCCAGTGATATACTGGGCAGCACACACTACCCTCTGAAGTGCCTTGCGGTCGGAGGCCGAGCATTTGCCATACCGGGCAGCGATGCAACCGGTCAGGATGCTCTCGATGTTGCAGCTGTAGAACCTTTTGAGGATCCCAGGACCCATCCCAAATCTTTTTAGTTTCCTGAGGGGAATAGGCTTTGTCGTGCCCTCTTCACGACTGTCTTGGTGTGTTTGGACCATTCTAGTTTGTTGTTGATGTGGACACCAAGGAACTTGAAGCTCTCAACCTGCTCCACTACAACCCCGTCGATGAGAATGGGGGCGTGCTCAGTGCTCCTTTTCCTGTAATCCACAATCATCTCCTTAGTCTTGGTTACGTTGAGGGATAGGTTGTTATTCTGGCACCACCCGGCCAGGTCTCTGACCTCCTCCCTATAGGCTGTCTCGTCGTTGTCGGTGATCAGGCCTACCACTGTGGTGCCGTCTGCAAACTTAATGATGGTGTTGGAGTCGTGCCTGGCCATGCAGTTGTGGGTGAACCGGGAGTACAGGAGGGGACTGAGCACGCACCCCTGGGGAGCTCCAGTGTTGAGGATCAGCGTGGCAGATGTGTTGCTACCTACCCTCACCACCTGGGGGCGGCCCGTCAGGAAGTCCAGGAACCAGTTGCAGAGGGAGGTATTTAGTCCCAGGTTCCTTAGCTTAGTGATGACCTTTGAGGGTACTATGGTGTTGAACGCTGAGCTGTAGTCAATGAATAGCATTCTTACATAAGTGTTCCTTCCTTTCCAGGTGGGAAAGGGCAGTGTGGAGTGCAATAGAGATTGCATCATCTGTGGATCTGTTTGGGCAGTATGCAAATTGGAGTGGGTCTAGGGTTTCTGGGATAATGGAGAGGGGGGTCAGAGGTGAGAGGGATAAAGGTGAACATATTTAAAGATTGGTGGGAGGAGAGGAGAAGCTCAATGCATTCGAATAGCTGTGTAAACATACATGTCCAGATAGAATGCCAGATTGTTACAGCTCACTCTGTGAGCATGCGGGAAGCCTTGCTGTTAAATAATGATCCCCTTCATGTTAGTGATTTACCCACAGCATGTTGACAGTGCTGGTTAACATATCCTGTCTTTCTTTTACAATACATCCAATATTTATTTAAAAATATATATAATTTTAACCTTTATTTAACCAGGAAGGGCTCATTGAGATTAAAATCTATTTTTCAAGAGCGCCCTGGCCAAGATAGGCAGCACCAAGTCATTACAAAAAAATTACAGACAGACAACATGAAAAACTACAAGTAATCTAGTAAAAACCATTGAATTCACAAGAGTATAAAACAGCAAATTAATTACATTGACAGGTCAGGGAATCAGCCTCAAAATCCTTCATCAGTGATTTAAAAACACCAATCGGGAGTTTTTCCAGTTTAAAAGTATTTTGTAAGGTGTTCCAAGACGATGGCGCAGAGTACATAAAAGCCCTTTTACCAAATTCAGTTCGGACATTTGGAACAGTTAGCAGGATAAAGTCCAGCGAACGAAGAGAGTACCCACCACATTTCTGAACAATAAAAATGCACAAATACAAAGGTAGTAAACCCAAAATGGCTTTGTAAATAAAAGTATACCAGTGACTGAGCCTACGAGTGACTAGAGAAGGCCAGCCAACCCTGATATACAAAGTGCAGTGGTGCGTAAGGGTTTTGCAGTTTAAAATAAATCTCAAAGTGCCATGGTAAAGAGTGTCAATTGATCTCTAACACTGAGCGGAAGCATTCATATATAAAATATCCCCATAGTCTAGTAAAGGCATAAATGTAGCTGATACTAGCCTCCTTCTGGCTTCAAATGAAAAACAGGCCTTTATTCCTAAAATAAAATCCCAATTTCAGTTTAAAATTTTTTGTAGGTTGTTGAATATGCAATTTAAAAGAGAGGCCATCATCAATTAAAATTCCAAGATATTTATGAGGTTACTGTCACCTTCTGACCTTTATTTCCTTTGTTTTGTCGTTATTTCGTATGGTCAGGGCGTGAGTTGGGGTGGGCAGTCTGTTTGTTTTTCTATGATTTTGGAATTTCTAGGTTTCGGCCTAGTATGGTTCTCAATCAGAGGCAGGTGTCATTAGTTGTCTCTGATTGAGAATCATACTTAGGTAGCCTGGGTTTCACTGTTTGTTTGTGGGTGTTTGTTTCCGTGTCTGTGTTTGTTCACCACACGGTACTGTTTTCGGTTTCGGTTATTCACATTACGTTTATTGTTTTTTAGTGTTCAGTTTGTCTTTAAAATAAACATCATGAACACTTACCACGCCGCATCTTGGTCCGATCCATACTACACCTCCTCTTCAGACGAAGAGGAGGAAAACCATTACAGTTACAACCTCAATCTCTTTGCCCTGACAGGTAGTAATAGGTGAAAGGTTCAGAGGTCTATTTCTTGCAGTAGAAAACACTATTAGTTTAGTTTTGTCAGTATTGAGGATAAGCTTCAATTGACACAAGGTATGTTGAACAGTATAAAAAGCAGTTTGCATGTTCTGGAAAACTTTTGTAAGAGACGAGGCACAACAGTAAATAACAGTATCATCAGCATAAAAAATGAAGTTGTGCATTTTGGACATTTTTGTCTAAATCATTTATATAATATATATATCATTGTATATATATATAGTGAATAAGAGAGGACCAAGTACAGAGCCTTGGGGCACACAATTCAAGACAGAACATTTAACAGACATAAGCCCATCAAATTGAGTGCACTGAGTTCTATCAGACAAATAGTTAGCAAACCATGCAACTACATGCTCTGAAAGACCTACACTCGACAATCTCTGCCTTAGTATAGCATGATCAACTGTATCAAAAGCCTTAGAGAGATCAATAAAAAGTGAGACACAGCACTGTTTTTTGTCAATGGTCTCAGTGATATCATTTAAAACCTTCATGGCTGCTGTAATTGTGCTATGCTTCTTCCTGAAGCCCGATTGGTACATTGATAAAATAGAGTTAGTAAATAAAAACTATTTTAGCTGTTCACTTACAAGAGTGTCAAGTATTTTCACCAGGGGTGACAGTTTTGAGATTGGCCTATAATTATTTAAAAGAGTTGGATCTCCCCCTTTTAAAAGTGGTAGGACAAATGCTGATTTCCAGATCTTTGGAATTTCATTACATTCCAGGTTTAGATTGAACAGAGATGTAAGTGGTTCAGCTATGAAATCAGCTGCCAGATTTAAAAAGCAGGGATCCAAAAGATCAGGACCTGCAGGCTTTCTCTGATCTAAGGATTTCAGAGCTTTATGTACCACCTGCACTGAGAATGGCAAAAAGCTAAAAGTTTGACCAGCTCTCACTGATTCATCCACACAGGGTTGTAGAGACAGAGGACATTGAATCAAACAGCCTACCAGATGATACAAAGTGCTCATTGAAACAATTCAGCATTTCAGTTTTGTCATATACAGCAACAGAGTCCTTCAAAACACATGACGGTAATTCATTAACATTGTTGTTACCAGACATAGACTTCCAAAACTTTCTAGGGTCATTCAGGTTATCAGTGGTAACAGACATAAAATATTCAGACTTGGCCTTCCTGAGAAGAAAATAACACAATAGCTTATCTCTTAACATTAGACAGAGGGAAAGTTAAGGGAACATTGAAGCATTTACAATACAGCTAAAGTGTTGCCCCATTACGTGTGAAAGTATGCATGACTACTTGTCCCATTTCCCTCCATTATGTAGCGTAGTAAATAACGGCTGATAGTTAGTTAGCAGCCGTATTGATTTTCCATGGTAATCAGGTTCCCTTTTACACAAACATTCAGACAGAGGTGCTGTCCCTCACGTTCATCAACCTGCCTGTCAGTCAGGCCCACTGATGTGTTCAATTACACACCTCTTTTTATGCAATTTACTCTGTGTGCACTTGCACGTAGGCACACCACGCACGCGCAAACCCTGCAGCCCCCCCAGGCAGCAGGAAACAGCTGTAGCATGGTGGAGATGATGCTATTTAAGGCTGAGGTTGAGACAGGTTAGGAGGGGCCCAGAGTTGCTGGGAGGGTAAAGTGACAGCGTGAGATGAGATGCTTTCAGTAAGCGGTTTCTCTTCATGGACATTACCTACTCATGTGTCCATCTGGTGCTGTAGAGAATATTGCATTACCACAGAATCACTCCAAAGTCTTTATTATGTAAGAAATGTTTGCTCACGTTCTCTATGGGGAAATCGGAGAACTGTCATTAGATATTATCTACAGTACTTGCTATTTTCAATAGGATCCATGTAGTTTGGTTGATATAAGGCTGACTTTCCAATTTAACTTTAAGAGAAATGATCGAATCCAAAGTTGAGACCACACTGAATGTTTTATGACTTTGGGAATACTTCTGGTATCAAGAAAAATGATCATTTGCATGACGTGTGAGTGATGCAGCAGTAGTTAAGTGCAGGTCTCTAGCTAACGACACTATTTAAAATGATGGAAATTGCTTTTGATTCAGGTCGTGACATACATCTCAATAATGAACACGAAGTTTCAAACAATTAGCTCCATAAGAATGTACAACCCATTTAATATACCCTCAAAGTGAATAAAGCATCCGCTTACAGTTGCACAGCAATAGAGAGGTTTGGCATTTATTTAATTTTTCAGCTAATGGCCAACAGACGGTGTATGTGAGATGTTTGTCTGTACCTCTCGGCTTCTCGCTAGCTGCCCTTCTTGCCCTTATAGCATAATATAAGCATAATAGCATAATATAAGCATAATAGCATAATATAAGACATCTGCTACGATTGACCCAGATCTGCAAGGGTCAATATCTAACACTCACCAGGAGTGTCTTTTTGAACAGGTATTGTACAGTAACTGGTGTGACTGACTGGATTCAAACCAATCAGAGTTAGCCCACTGCAATAACTTGGGAAGCTGATGCAAGTCTCAGGCTTGGTTTACCCGTTACAGAAGCGTTGTCATTAGGAGTCATTAGGAGGAGTATATATTATTATTTTCCTTTCAAGGTCTTATCTTAGAGGAGCATATGAAATATTATATTTGTTTGATACTGATAGGGGATTCAGTGATTCGAGAACTATTAGCTTCTATCTGCATTTTTGTCAAAATGTAGTTATTGTCATAGCCTTTTTCTGTTCAATGTTCTCTACCTATATATTTTTCTAAATACCCCAATTCATGTCGTTAAGTTCAAAGCAATACAAGATAAAAATTGCTGATATTATTCAAACCAGGGTTTGGAACATTAAAGACAATTATCTGAGAATCATCTTTTTGCAGATAGAACCTTATAGTCCCAAGTTCTCAAATTAATATGATCATTGTGGTATTAATTTGGATCTTCTGATAACCAGAAATTAAAGGCAGTGTGAGTTACAAGTGTAAATGTTTTGGAGATAGTGATGGCTTTCTTTAATATTTACATACAGGGCTTTCTACAAGGCTTATGTGTCACGTTCGTCATATGAAGGAGACCAAGGCGCAGCGCGGTATTCTTATTTATTTACGTACATTCTTATTTATTTAAAGAATGAACACTGAACAAACTAACAAAATAACAAAACTAAACGTGAAGCTATACAAATGAGTGCTGACAGGCAACTACACAAGATCCCACGAAACACAAAGGGGAAATGGCTGCCTAAATATGATCCCCAATCAGAGACAACGATAAACAGCTGTCTCTGATTGGGAACCATACCAGGCCAACATAGACATACAAAAACCCCTAGACCTACAACAATCCTAGACATACAAAAACTAGCGTACCTACCCTAGTAACACCCTGACCTAACCAAAATATATATCCGAAATTCCTTTTTGATACTGTCGCAAAGCTAACTAAAAAGCAGCATTCCCCAAGAGAGGATGGCTTTCACTTTAGCAGTGATAAATTCATGAACTTCTTTGAGGAAAAGATCATGATTATTAGAAAGCAAATTACGGACTCCTCTTTAAATCTGCGTATTCCTTCAAAGCTCATTTGTCCTGAGTCTGCACAACTCTGCCAGGACCTATGATCAAGAGAGACGCTCAAGTGTTTTAGTACTATCTCTTGACACAATGATGAAAATAATCATGGCCTCTAAACCTTCAAGCTGCATACTGGACCCTATTCCAACTAAACTACTGAAAGAGCTGCTTCCTGTGCTTGGCCCTCCTATGTTGAACATAATAAACGGCTCTCTATCCACCGGATGTGTACCAAACTCACTAAAAGTGGCAGAAATATTTTTTTTAGAAAAGGCTGTTGCGCAGCAACTCACTGCTTTCCTGAAGACAAACAATGTATACGAAATGCTTCAGTCTGGTTTTAGACCCCATCATAGCACTGAGACTGCACTTGTGAAGGTGGTAAATTACCTTTTAATGGCATCAGACCGAGGCTCTGCATCTGTCCTCGTGCTCCTAGACCTTAGTGCTGCTTTTGATACCATCGATCACCACATTCTTTTGGAGAGATTGGAAACCCAAATTGGTCTACACGGACAAGTTCTGGCCTGGTTTAGATCTTATCTGTCGGAAAGATATCAGTTTGTCTCTGTGAATGGTTTGTCCTCTGACAAATCAACTGTAAATTTCGGTGTTCCTCAAGGTTCCGTTTTAGGACCACTATTGTTTTCACTATGTATTTGACCTCTTGGGGATGTCATTCGAAAACATAATGTTAACTTTCACTGCTATGCGGATGACACACAGCTGTACATTTCAATGAAACATGGTGAAGCCCCAAAATTGCCCTCGCTAGAAGCATGTGTTTCAGACATAAGGAAGTGGATGGCTGCAAACGTTCTACTTTTAAACTCGGACAAAACAGAGATGCTTGTTCTAGGTCCCAAGAAACAAAGAGATCTTCTGTTGAATCTGACAATTAATCTTAATGGTTGTACAGTCGTCTCAAATAACACTGTGAAGGACCTCGGCGTTACTCTGGACCCTGATCTCTCTTTTGAAGAACATATCAAGACCATTTCAAGGACAGCTTTTTTCCATCTACATAACATTGCAAAAATCAGAAACTTTCTGTCCAAAAATGACGCAGAAAAATTCATCCATGCTTTTGTCACTTCTAGGTTAGACTACTGCAATGCTCTACTTTCCGGCTACCCGGATAAAGCACTAAAGAAACTTCAGTTAGTGCTAAATACGGCTGCTAGAATCCTGACTAGAACCAAAAAATTGGATCATATTACTCCAGTGCTAGACTCCCTACACTGGCTTCCTGTCAAAACAAGGGCTGATTTTCAAGGTTTTACTGCTAACCTACAAAGCATTACATGGGCTTGCTCCTACCTATCTCTCTGATTTGGTCCTGCCGTACATACCTACACATACGCTACGGTCACAAGACGCAGGCCTCCTAATTGTCCCTAGAATTTCTAAGCAAACAGCTGGAGGCAGGGCTTTCTCATATAGAGCTCCATTTTTATGGAACGGTCTGCCTACCCATGTCAGAGACGCAAACTCGGTCTCAACCTTTAAGTCTTTACTGAAGACTCATCTCTTCAGTGGGTCATATGATTGAGTGTAGTCTGGCCCAGGAGTGGGAAGGTGAACGGAAAGGCTCTGGAGCAACGAACCGCCCTTGCTGTCTCTGCCTGACCGGTTCCCCTCTTTCCACTGGGATTCTCTGCCTCTAACCCTATTACAGGGGCTGAGTCACTGGCTTACTGGGGCTCTATCATACCGTCCCTGGGAGGGGTGCGTCACCTGAATGGGTTGAGTCACTGATGTGGTCATCCTGTCTGGGTTGGCGCCCCCCCCCCCTTGGGTTGTGCCGTAGCGGAGATCAGTAAGTTGGTGGTTGAAGATATCCCTCTAGTGGTGTGGGGGCTGTGCTTTGGCAAAGTGGGTGGGGTTATATCCTTCCTGTTTGGCCCTGTCCGGGGGTGTCCTCGGATGGGGCCACAGTGTCTCCTGACCCCTCCTGTCTCAGCCTCCAGTATTTATGCTGCAGTAGTTTATGTGTTGGGGGGCTAGGGTCAGTTTGTTATATCTGGAGTACTTCTCCTGTACTATTTGGTGTCCTGTGTGAATTTAAGTGTGCTCTCTCTAATTCTGTCTTTCTCTCTTTCTTTCTCTCTCTCGGAGGACCTGAGCCCTAGGACCATGCCTCAGGACTACCTGACATGATGACTCCTTGCTGTCCCCAGTCCACCTGGCCGTGCTGCTGCTCCAGTTTCAACTGTTCTGCCTTATTATTATTGGACCATGCTGGTCATTTATGAACATTTGAACATCTTGGCCATGTTCTGTTATAATCTCCACCCGGCACAGCCAGAAGAGGACTGACCACCCTACATAGCCTGGTTCCTCTCTAGGTTTCTTCCTAGGTTTTGGCCTTTCTAGGGAGTTTTTCCTAGCCACCGTGCTTCTACACCTGCATTGCTTGCTGTTTGTGGTTTTAGGCTGGGTTTCTGTACACTTTGAGATATCAGCTGATGTATGAAGCACTATATAAATAAATTTGATTTGATAAAGTAAACAGAGATATCTCAGGTCAGTGTGTGACATTATGCTGATTGTTCCCGTTCTTCATATCTCAATTCTGGCTAATTAATTTATATTCGAAGTAATGTTTTGGTATTGAACGACTGTTAAATCCCACATAGAGAGTCATCTGTTGCCTGCATTTACCAACTGCCTGTTAAAAGGATCATCCCTAACTTGGTCCTTCAGCATCTAACGATTCTAAGTATAGTTTAGACCTTTCATTCCAACCCGTGTCTTCCTTCTTTCTTTTGTCAGAAATGACTCCGTTTCAAAATATACATACTCTTAAATTGTCTACGCTCTTCATTTATACAATAGTGTTACAAATACATGCAGCAGATGTATTCCTCTAATCCCAGCCAGCCATGCTGTGGCCCTGTGGCCCTCTAGGCGTGAACAGTAGCACTGTGCTGCATGATGACAAGAGTGGAATGTTTCAGCAGCCAGCCGCAGGACAACACGGCTAGTCAGGCAGGCAGCCAGAGGTCAGGAGGTCACGGTGTTTACTACCATGTTGTAGAGAGAACCTCTGCTGTGATGGCAGTTGAGTGCCTCTCTGAAAGAGGAGGAACACTAACGGCATGTGTAAAGCACTTTTCAGCAGCAACAGGTCTTATCCTTTTCCTGTCAGGGGGCTGAATGTCCCTATTGTTGTGACACTGCAGGTTCCTCTCTGTGGCCGAGCAGTGGCCGAGCTGTGGCCGAGCTGTGGCTTCTGTCTCGACTAGGGGCTGGGCCTTGCCTGGCCTAGAACATACCACACAGAAAATACAAATAAAATCCATTTTTCCATTTGACTGGGTATCAACTCTTGTGGATTGTGCTAGGATGTTGATGCAGTTTTGACGATTGTTGGTTCGAGTAAATAGAATTGTGGTCAAAAATACTCCAAATTTGTTTTGTTTTCTGAAGAACAATCAGTTTAGATGAAAAGGCTTGGCGTCTCAAACCACTGCACCTGTGAAATCCCTCTCAGGTCCCATTGTGATTTCCCCCTCTGCTCAACAGAACATCCCAAAAAGCTCAATCATCACAGCCACACAATATAATAGAGTTTCCCCTCTGATTGTACCCAGTGGGTAAAGATATAGAAAGATGGTACTCCAGTGCACCTCTCTCTCTGCCTGTAGAGATTCCACACATGTATTAGTGATCACTCCAACATGGACAAGGTGGGGTTTATGACTTCATAGCCCAGACATGCTTCAGAGGGTGGAAGAGAAGAGAATCTTCAGGGTGCAATCAATAATGCTTTTTTATTTCGTTGTTGTTTTTTCATTGGGTAGAAATCTTGGTATGGATTCATCAGCTGTTACCATGCAGTCATAACACAACCACCAGCACTTATGTTTGGTTCAGCTCCGAGGTGGTCTGAGGAGAGTCGTATTTCAGGCCTTCAGACAAGACTTACGATGCAGTCAGAAGGAGTATTTCATTCTCAGAAGAATGTGTTGATGTTGACTTTGCAATAGAGAGAACCATTAGCGCAAGAAACATAAGGGACTGGAGCCTCTGGGTTATTATAGAACTGCATCCTTGGAAGCCTCCCAACAGGTTGCCTCATAGCTTGAATTCTGTTATTCACGTATAATGGAGGTACTGTATTTCTGTCTACTGGGGCACTATACAGGTACATTTCAACACAATAATATTGATAAAGGACTTTTTAATAGCACACAACACAGGCCCTCCAGGCGTTCCATTAATTAAGACTTGTTGAACATACGTTATTCACATATGGAACCATGTTCTATGCAAAGAACTCAACACAATAATTCCAAAATAGCCATATTTCAATTCCAATGGAATCTGACTCTCTGTAGCCTTCTATTAGCCTGGGGCAAAACTGAAATCAAAGTTTGCCTGGTATGATAGCTAGGATGAGAGGGAGGATGGCATGTGGGCACCATTCATAATGAATAAAGGGAAGGAAGGAGTGTTGGAGAGATGGCATAGAATCAGCTGGATGTGGAGGAGGTTCTCCTTAGCTCAGGGGCTGCCCACTCTCTCAGCCATGGCATTTCTACTACACAGAGCAGAGCAGCACCAGGCCTATGCCAAGATAAGCCATCTCTCTCTCTCTCTGTACATACATTCACCCCCTCATCATTTAGTCCAACAATTCCCCTTGAAGGTTATTATTAGCTGCAATTATTATATGTTATTCAAGAGGAGGGAGCCCTCAGGCACTGTCAATCAGTATGAGGCTTGATGCTAAGCCATATAGAGTGCAGCTCCAAGCTCACAGCTGTGTCTTGTCTATCTGTGGGATGTGTGCTAGAGGAGTGCGAGAGGAGGGTGTGTGTGTAAATGGAATGTGTCAGGGCTCTAATTTGGTATGGAGCTATTTCACATTGGGCTGCAGCATGCTGCAGACTGGTGAATAACTACTGTGGTGGTGAGATCATACACTCTGACTGGAACAACTGATCTAGGATAAGTGAGCCCGGTGCAGACTGGTGAGTAGCTGCCATTGTGAGATCATGTGACCTCTGAAACACTGATCTGGGACCTGCTGTGAGTCTTGGACTACAGTATTTGTGATTGAGTATTTGTGATGAATCTTTGAGTTGTATGCCACGAATGTGCCATGTGAGAGAATAGAATCAACACACAGTTGATTTATATCTCGTTGTGGCAGCTGAAGGAATCCATAGAGGTCCGTTTTCAGACTGAATATGAGGGCCTGATGATGACCGAATGTTTTCTTTGCTGTGTGGTAAATTGTTCTGATGAATAACAGCCTACATTACATCAGTAGCCGTGCTATCATGGGAAAATATCGGTATAAAAACATATTGGGGAATGCACTAATTCCCTTTGAAAAAAATCCAAATTAGTTTCCTTTACCACAGGATTCTGAGGGAAAGAAGACACTACCCTCAATGCCATCACTTTAAATGAAACTAAAGAACACACTGGTTCGCAGTACATTATGTCTCATAACTAGGTTTCTCACAGATGTGAGCTGGCACTCATAGATGTAATTTGAACACTGCTATACTGCAATGGCAACTCAGAGTGATGGAATTGAGTGGCTGTCTAGAATGTTTACGTCTATGATCTTCTCACCACCATTCACACAACAAAGAAAACTAAGTCAAAGACTATGAAGGGATTTTATGTAATGGCAATAAAAAGCTCCATCGTAGAGTGACTTGACAATTTCATAAAAGCGATCAGAAAGGTTGCTTTACTAGTAATGGAAATGGGTTTGTTCAAATAAAACCATGGTTGGAATTTCAGCAAAAGCATCCCCCTCAACCTCTTCTATTCCTCTATGTTGCATTATCAATCTCTGTGTGATCATCCATTTAGTTAGGCAATGAAGATCTATTTATTCTTGATGAAGATCACATCTGTGTGGTTGGTGAATCTGTCTGGGGAGCCGGCTTTTGTTGTTTAGCAATGAGCCTGTGGCAGACAGTGTTTCTAATACAGGCCTCTTCTCCCTGGGCTGTGTTCTGACAGATAGCTCTTTGCCCTCCCTGGTTATCGGGGCCAGGGCCATGCCATCTGTGTCACCCACATGAGGAGAGGAGACTGAAACTTGAAAGCCAGAGGTCAAGGTCACTGTGGCTGTCCGTCTCTGCTGTGTATGGGTTTGACACAGTGGTGGGGATTGAGCAGCCATCTTGTACCATGACTGTACGTTTGACACAGTGGGGACTGGACTGAGCAGTCATTTTGTGTCATTTGAGCCTATAACAGTACAGGGAGGTGGTATAGAGATTGATGGAACTCATACGATTTATACGGCTTTCAAGTATGCTTCAGTTTCAATTTAGCTGTAGACCTCCCAAATCAAAAACATGTATACTTGTTAATTGCGATGCACTAAATAGAATAAACTTGAAAAGAGCAATAGCTATACATGGGTTCCAGCTACAGTGATTCATTTACAAAGACATGGGTGTGGTTGCTTCTCACAGGAAGAGGGAAAGCCTCCAACTCACCAACATACTACATTTACATATTTACATTTAAGTCATTTAGCAGACGCTCTTATCCAGAGCGACTTACAAATTGGTGCGTTCACCTTAAGACATCCAGTGGAACAGCCACTTTACAATAGTGCATCTAAATCTTTTAAGGGGGGTTGAGAAGGATTACTTTATCCTATCCTAGGTATTCCTGAAAGAGGTGGGGTTTCAGGTGTCTCCGAAAGGTGGTGATTGACTCCGCTGTCCTGGCGTCGTGAGGGAGTTTGTTCCACCATTGGGGGGCCAGAGCAGCGAACAGTTTTGACTGGGCTGAGCGGGAACTGTACTTCCTCAGTGGTAGGGAGGCGAGCAGGCCAGAGGTGGATGAACGCAGTGCCCTTGTTTGGGTGTAGGGCCTGATCAGAGCCTGGAGGTACTGAGGTGCCGTTCCCCTCACAGCTCCGTAGGCAAGCACCATGGTCTTGTAGCGGATGCGAGCTTCAACTGGAAGCCAGTGGAGAGAGCGGAGGAGCGGGGTGACGTGAGAGAACTTGGGAAGGTTGAACACCAGACGGGCTGCGGCGTTCTGGATGAGTTGTAGGGGTTTAATGGCACAGGCAGGGAGCCCAGCCAACAGCGAGTTGCAGTAATCCAGACGGGAGATGACAAGTGCCTGGATTAGGACCTGCGCTGCTTCCTGTGTGAGGCAGGGTCGTACTCTGCGGATGTTGTAGAGCATGAACCTACAAGAACGGGCCACCGCCATGATGTTAGTTGAGAACGACAGGGTGTTGTCCAGGATCACGCCAAGGTTCCTAGCGCTCTGGGAGGAGGACACAATGGAGTTGTCAACCGTGATGGCGAGATCATGGAACGGGCAGTCCTTCCCCGGGAGGAAGAGCAGCTCCGTCTTGCCGAGGTTCAGCTTGAGGTGGTGATCCGTCATCCACACTGATATGTCTGCCAGACATGCAGAGATGGATACTACACACTTCCTACTACACTGAACAAAAATTTAAATGAAACAAGCAACAATTTATAAGATTTTACTGAGTTAGAGTTCATATAAGGAAATCAGTCAATTTAAATAAATGCATTAGGCCCTAATCTATGGATTTCACATGACTGGGAATACAGATATGCATCTGTCGGTCACAGATACCTTAAAGAAAAGTAGGGGTGTAGATCAGAAAACCAGTCGGTATCTGGTGTGGGCACCATTTGCCTCATGCAACATGACGCATCTCCTTCGCATAGAGTTGATCAGGCTGTTGATTGTGGCCTGTGGAATGTTGTCCCACTCTTCAATGGCTGTGCGAAGTTGATGTATATTGGCGGGAACTGGAACATGCTGCCGTGCACGTCGATCCAAAGCATCCCAAATATGCTTAATGGGTGACATGTCTTGTAAGTATGAAGGCTATGGAAGAACAGTGACATTTTCAGCTTCCAGGAATTGTTTACATATCCTTGCGACATGGGGTCGTGCATTATCATGCTGAAACATGAGGTGGATGAATGGCAAGACAATGGGCCTCAGGATAAGTCACGGTATCTCTGTGCATTCAAATTGCCATCGATAAAATGCATTTGTGTTTGTTGTCCATAGCTTATGCCTGTCCATACCATAACCCCACCACCACCATGGGGCACTCTGTTCACATCAATGACATCAGCAAACTGCTTGCTCACACAACGCCTGCCATCTGACCGGTACAGTTGAAATCGAGATTCCTCCATGAAAGCACACTTCTCCAGCATGCCAGTGGCCATCGAAGGTGAGCATTTGCCCACTGAAGTCGGGTACAACGCTGAACTGCAGTTAGGTCAAGACCCTGGTGAGGATGACGAGCATGCAGAAGAGCTTCCCTGGGACGCTTTCTGACAGTTTGTGCAGAAATTCTTCGGTTATGTTAAATCATAGTTTCATCCTCTGTCCGGGTGGCTGGTCTCAAACAATGCCGCAGGTGTCGGAAGTGGAGGTATTGGGCTGGCGTGGTTACACATGATCTGTGGTTGTGAGGCCATTTGGACGTACTGCCAAATTCTCTAAAATGATGTTGGAGGCGGCTTATGGTAGAGAAATTAACATTAAATTATCTGGCAACAGCTCTGGTGAACATTCCTGCAGTCAGCATGCCAAAACATGAGACATCTGTGACATTGTGTTGTGTGACAAAACGGCACATTTTAGAGTGGCCAATTATTGTCCCCTGCACAAGGTGCCCCTGTGTAATGCTTATGTTTAATCAGCTTATTGATATGCCCCACCTGTCAGGTGGATGGATTATCTTGGCAAATGAGAAATGCTAACTAACAGGGATGTTAACACATTTGTGCACACAATTTGAGAGAAATAAGGTTTTTGTGCTTATGGAACATTTCTGGGATCTTTTATTTCAGCTAATGAAACCAACACTTAACATGTGTATTTTATATATTTGTTCAGTATACATGGACATTATGTAGTTCCTTACATGACGAGATACAATAAATCTCCACCATCTGACCACACCTGTCATTAAAAAGGTTTTCCATCCAAACCCCCAAAACCCCTTAATTATGCATGTGGCCTGTGCAATTCATCTCACTGTTCACTCCATCAGGCTGCCTCCTCCTTTGGCCTGCAAGCTGATTATGGCACCCCAAGTGCTTTGAATTATTTAAATCTCTGTTAAACCTCCATACATACATCACTGTGAGAAATGGATTAAGAGTTGACATGTTTTTGCCTGTCTTCTTCACTCCCCCACACACCAACTAACCTCACCACAACCTACCACACCACTTCCCCAAAAGGCCCTATATTAATATTAAGGATAAGCAATTTTCCTTTTCAGACATGTACAGTATCAATTCCATTTAGCCTTATTGGGACAGGGATTAGGCTACTGGTTTAAGTACAGGATCACTGTTTTCTAGAATCCAGAGCTCAAACGGCCCAGAGGGATTAGTGGAGAGGCCTTTTGTCCACCCAGGCAGTCCACCCACCCTGGAGAGACTCGCTGGCCCAGAGAAGCCTAACGAGAGTGGGCCGCTGCTCCTTGATGGATCCCCATACCCTGGAAGAAAGCATACAATCAATATTCACCCAGCCTGCCTCTCAGCGCAAATAAATAAAAACATGGTCGCATAAAGAGATTAACAAATTAAAGGGGGCCACTCTTTTTTACATTAGGCCGGATTGCAGACAAAGGCAAAGCGGATATTGTATTTAGAGAGACCTTAATAGCCTCTCTTGCTCTCAGTGGGATGCTCGCCGCAAATGTATGTTTAAAAATATTGATGCATACATACCAAGAAAGGAAAACAGCCCTGACTGAACTGTATCTGTGTAAAGCAGCTCGTTAGACTGACTTAAATTAATACAAGTGAATTGATTAGCGCTGGAGAGGTAGTCAGAATTAATGTTATCACATATTTTTTAGCCCCTGGTTATACTGTTACACTACGTCCTATTCTTTCCTCCAGGTTGGTTTCCAGAACATTGACAGTTGCATCTTGTGTGTGAAGTGGTACATTGGTTAAAGTGCTATTTTGCAGCAGACTAATAGAGAAATGACAGCCAGGAGACAGTAGAGCTGTCACTGGCCTGCCTATTTACTCAGTCTGGGAAACGAGGCCAAATAAGGAGAAAGATGTGTCGATCACACAGTAGAGATTCTGCTGAGTGAATGAGTGGCAGGAGATGAGCTCTTCAATGTACTCTCAAACTGCCTTGGAAATTAACTCTCATCTCCTCGATAGAGCCATTGCTGATCCTGGACAGGGAGTGAAGCACAGAACTATTAGCTATCCAACCCTTTTCCTGTCATTTTAAAGGCAATCCAAAGTTAGAAGACTGAGTGGTTTCTATTGTTTGGCCCATTCCTGTTATACTGCTGTACATAAGTAATGATGACAGTAAACTGTAATGTAAGGAATAGGCACAGTAAAGGGCTACATTAAATAACCATATGCTTACATTTTAGCAAACAATCTTATCCAGAGCCTTGGTCAAGGGTACATCGGCAGATTTTTCAACTAGTCAGCTCAGGAATTCGAACCAGCAACCTTTCAGTAACTGGCCCAATGCTGACCTAACGCTCTTAACCACTAGGCTACCTGCTATATTTAACCTTCAGCTGAAGTCATATTCACCTGCTAAAGGGTTGTCCGAAACATGTTTGTTACTGGTACTCAGCAGCTACGTACTGCATGACTCACAGGAGGTTGGTGGCACCTTAATTGGGGAGGACAGATTCGTGGTAATGGCTGGAGTGGAATTAGTGGAATGGTATCAAATACATCAAACACATGGTTTCCATGTTTGATACCATTCCATTCACTCCGTTCCATTCATTATTATGGGTCGTCCTCCCCTCAACAGCCTCCTGTGCTGTGCCTTCAGAATGCCATACAACTCTCCTTCTGTGGCCTCCAACTGCTCTTAAATGCAAGCAAAACTAAATGCATGCTCTTCAACCGATCGCTGCCCACACCTATCCATCCATCCAGCATCACTACTCTGGACGGTTCTGACTTAGAATATGTGGACAACTGCAAATACCTAGGTGTCTGGTTAGACTGTAAACTCTCCTTCCAGACTCACATTAAGCATCTCCAATCCCAAATTAAATCTTGAATCTGCATCCTATTTCGCAACAAAGCATCCTTCACTCATGCTGCCAAACATGCCCTAGTAAAACTGACTATCCTACCGATCTTTGACTTCGGCGATGTAATTGACAAAATAGCCTCCAACACTCTACTCAGCAAATTGGATGCAGTCTATCACAGTGCCATCCGTTTTGTCACCAAAGCCCCATATACTACCCACCACTGCGACCTGTATGCTCTCGTTGGCTGACCCTCGCTTCATATTCGTCGCCAAACCCACTGGCTCCAGGTCATCTATAAGTCCTTGCTAGGTAAAGCCCTGCCTTATCTCAGCTCACTGGTCACCATAGCAGCACCCACCTGCAGCACGTGCTCCAGCAGGTATATCTCACTGGTCATCCCCAAAGCCAATTCCTCCTTCGTCCGCCATTCCTTCCAGTTCTCTGCTGCTAATGACTGGAACGAACTGCAAAATTCACTGAAGCTAGAGACTCATATCTCCCTCACTAGCTTTAAGCACCAGCTGTCAGAGCAGCTCACAGATCACTGCACCTGTACATAGCCAATCTGTAAATAGCCCATCCAACTAACTCATCACCATATTGTTATTTATTTGATTTATTTTGCTCCTTTGCACCCCAGTACCGCTACTTGTACACTCATCTTCTGCACATCTATCAACCCAGTGTTTAATTTGCCATAATGTAATAACTTCGCCACTGTGGCCGATTTATTGCCTCACCCCCCTTACCCTACCTCCTTTGCACACACTGTATATAGACTTTCTCTATTGTATTATTGACTGTATGTTGTTAATTCCATATGTAACTCTGTTGCTGTTTGTGTTGCTTTGCTTTATCTTGGCCCGGTCGCAATTGTAAATGAGAACTGGTTCTCAACTAGCCAACCTGGTTAAATAAAGTTGAATTAATAAAAAACATTTTTTAAAGAAGATATTCACACCTAGACTTTTTCCACATTTTGTTGTGTTACAGCCTGAATTAAAAATTGATTAAATTGAGATTTTGTGTCACTGGCCTACACAATACCCTATGGTGTCAAAGTGGAATATGTTTGTTGAATGTTTTACAAATTGATAAAAAATGAAAAGTTGAAATGTTGAGTCAATAAGTATTCAAACCCTTTGTAATGGCAAGCCTAAATACTGTATGTATCTTTATCCTGTGCCTTATATTTCAGATGCAAAACTTTGTTGCAACGAAGCTAATAAGGTTTTCCAAGTCATGTGGGTCCTGTCATCTATAAAGGTGCTATCTTTTCTAACTCCATTCAGAAAATGAAATCATTTCTCTCCCATTTGGGCTGATAGCCAACAAACTGTCTCTCTGCACAGTTTGCAGGGCTCAGTTTCACACGGCCCAACACACTTACTGTCACAGCTGGCTGAAGGACTGGACCAAGGTGCAGCATGGTAAGCGTACATTTTCTTTATTTAAAAATGACGCCGACAAAACAAAGAACAAAAACAAACCGTGAAGCTTTGGGCTATGTGCCCTGAACAAAGTCAAAATTAACTTCCCACAAAACAGGTGGGGGAAAAGGGTACCTAAAGTATGATTCTCAATCAGAGACAACGATAGACAGCTGTCCCTGATTGAGAACCATACCAGGCCAAGACATAGAAATAGAAAACATAGAAAAAAGGACATTGAATGCCCACCCTAGTCACACCCTGGCCTAACCAAAATAGAGAATAAAAAGCCTCTCTATGGCCAGGGCGTGACACTTACGCACACTGACACTCAAACACACATACAAACACTTACGCCATCATTTGCTTATGTAGTGCATGAGGATGTGTAAAACTTACTCCTCAGCCATAAGTGTCCCCACTTGCGCCAGCGAATAGCTAGCTTTTCATGTGGTGCAGACTGGTAAGATGCTTCGTGCTGGGTATGGGCCAAATCGGGAGGAAGTGGTACTCCCTAAATAAGTAGCATACATGTTCTCTACCCTTTGCACACACAGTTATACTGACTCTACACACACACACACACACACACACACACACACACACACACACACACTCGCATACAATCATCATATACAATGGGGCAAAAAAGTATTTAGTCAGCCACCAATTGTGCAAGTTCTCCCACTTAAAAAGATGAGAGGCCTGTAATTTTCATCATGGGTACACTTCAACTATGACAGACAAAATGAGGGAAAAAAATCCATAAAATCACATTGTAAGATTTTTTATGAATTTATTTGAAAATTATGGTGGAAAATAAGTATTTGGTCACCTACAAACAAGCAAGATTGGTCCTCCAATAATCGGTATCGGTATCGGCGTTGAAAAATCATAATCGGTCGACCTCTAGTCCAGAGTAATAATGCTAGTCGGGCCGGTGCGGGCAGCGATCGGTTGAAGAGCATGCATTTAGTTTTGCTTGCATTTAAGAGCAGTTGGAGGCCACGGAAGGAGAGTTGTATGGCATTGTTTCTCATCTGGAGGTTAGTTAACACAGTGTCCAAAGAATGGCCAGAAGTATACAGAATGGTGTCGTCTGCGTAGAGGTGGATCAGAGAATCACCAGCAGCAAGAGCGACATCATTGATGTATACAGAGAAAAGAGTAGACCCGAGGATTGAACCTTGTGGCACCCCTATAGAGACTGCCAGAGGTCCAGACAACAGGCCCTCCGATTTGACACACTGAACTCTGTCAGAGAAGTAGTTGGTGAACCAGGCTAGGCAGTCATTTGAGAAACCAAGGCTGTTGAGTCTGCCAATAAGAATATGGTGATTGACAGAGTCAAAGCCTTGGCCAGGGCGATGAATGCAACTGCACAGAATTGTCTCTTATCGATGGCAGTTATGATATCGTTTAGGACCTTGAACATGGCTGAGGTGCACCCGTGACCAGCTCGGAAACCAGATTGCATAGTGGAGAAGGTACGATGGGATTCAAAATGTTCGGTGATCTGTTTATTAACTTGTCTTTCAAAGACCTTAGAAAGGCAGGGTAGGATAGATATAGGTCTGTAGCAGTTTGGGTCTAGAGTGTCTCCCCCTTTGAAGAGGGGGATGACCGCGGCAGCTTTCCAATCTTTGGGGATCTCAGACAATACGAAAGAGAGGTTGAACAAGCTAGTAATAGCGGTTGCAACAATTTGCTTAGCCCAGAGCTGCTGAAAGGAGAATTGACAATGAAATGGTGCTGTATGAGGTACCTGTCAGTACAGTGTAAGAGAGCTGATGGATTATTTAAGTAAGAGGGAAGGCACAGCAGATACATTTTGGCAGGATAAAGAATTACTCTGAAAACTGAGCCAGACAGATATCAGAGATTTCTCAGAAACATGCAGAGGATCGCACAATGATAAAAACAGCCGTGGACATGATGACAGTTGTACAGAGCCAAGAGGATAATAACCTACATTCATTTCCAATTGTAGCACAGCAAACCTGACACAGTGGCAATGATACCACCTATTTGACCAGAAAATTGGCACCTTGTTGCTAACACCTGTCTCTATTATCTCTGTTGTGCACTGCTCTTAGGATACCTGGCTGGCTGACTATTCTCAGTGTAGTGTTTAAAAGCAACTTTAGTGTGTGTGTGTTCAGCACGGAGGCTGGCCCTGGCCCCACTCTAATTGCTAATAAAAATGTGTAATTATCCAGTGAACGCAGAGAGAGACAGAGAAAAGGAGAATGACGAGTTTATTCTGCTGATTAGAACTAAACGTGTCTTCCTCATTTGGTATCAGGTCATCCACACTGTTGTAATCATCTTCTTTTAGTCATATTAGGCTGTACTGAGGACAGGGTTTGGAGGTGGATTGTGTTTTAGGCTGGATGATCATTGGATAACACAATGACTGGATGACTGGATGGAACAATTACTGGATGAAACAAGGAATACTCCATCAATACTCAAACAGTCAAAGGAATAGTGACTCCTTGCCACTATGTAGAAAAATTAGCCAGTATCTTCAAACTCTTATCAACTGTTTGCAAGGATTTCCTTTGTATTGTCTTAGGAAGTCAGCCTTCACTGCATTATCTCACCAACCCCCTCTTGTCACACCTCTGAGAAGCAGAGGTTCTACCGTCTTTACATCCTGTAGCTCTGATACCTGATTGGAGGTCAACTTTACAGTATGCTATTGGTCAACAATTTATATTCTGAATCCAAACAACTGTTATAAAAGGGTCTTAGCTTCATTGTCTCTTTCTCTTCCTTGTTCATGACCTGCGCTGTTGAGATACACTCTCTCGTTCTTTCTCTCTCCACACCAGGGACTCATGGGGCCTTTCCGGCTATGACTTCTCTCTCAACTCTCCCTCTGATCATGCTTAGAATAATGCCTTGCAATACTGGTTAATTGCTTAGACTTCTCATAGGTCGCATGTGAGGTATATATAGTATACATATATATCCAATACTAAAACACAACAAAGTGCTCATCACTGCTTTTAACAGATTACCTCATTCATTGATGTCTTATGTTTCACACTTCTGTTGTTTAGTTATAACCATAGCATTAAAGTGATTAAGAATAACATAATCACAATGCACCAATCCATTCGGCCTATCTTAAATTCATATTAAAATTAGTTCAAACTTCAACATAAACACCCTTAATAATTCTCCTTTCAACTTTAGATAAAACGTTATCACCAATAGCACGCTCAGATACATTTATCTGAAAAGCCTCCTTAAAATAAACTTGATGCTGTATTTTTAGAATGCTAGCTAAAAATACCTGCAGCTAATTAATTTTGGTTCTCTAGGCAGCACCTACCTCTGCCTCTCAATTATAAATGAGGGGAGCGTGGTCTGCTCCACGGCACTCGGGGAGGAAACTGATGGTGGTGACAAGCCGACAGGATACTCTCCTCAGACATATTCCAAACAGGCAGTGGGTGGGTGGGTGTGATGTGGGTCCTGATCCTCTTCTCCCAAAGTTTGGCCCAGAAGTAGAGGCTTGGGTTGAATGCATTGAGGAGATTCGATTATCTGGCCCGGTAGGAGGAGTTTCACCAGGTGAAGAGTGATTGCATTAGTTGTGGAACCAGGCTGCCTCCCGGGCGTGAGCCTCGTGCCACACTCTGGGCAATGGCAAAGTCGGCTCAAAACAAAAGGGACGTACACTACCATTCAAAAGATTGGGGTCACTTAGAAATGTCCTTGTTTTTGAAAGAAAAGCACATTTTTTGTCAAATTGTGTTAGCTAATCCAAGTTTATCATTTTAAAAGGCTAGCTAACACAAAATTCAAAAGGCACTCGCACATCTGAGCAATCTCTTTGCAGGTGCATGGCAACAGTTTAACAAGATGAAGGAAAAAGGAAACCGCACACTTCTCTTGGTAGTATCACTGATATTTACAATTTTTTACGATTGCTTACACACTAAAATGGTACTTTTCCCACAATTAGCAAAACCTTACACTTAAGGAGCAAAACACAAGGCTAGATTTGCACAACTTTTTTATTTTGTTTTTTATTTCACCAGGTAGGCTAGTTGAAAACAAGTTCTCATTTGCAACTGCGACCTGGCCAAGATAAAGCATAGCAGTTCGACACATATAACAACACAGAGTTACACATGGAATAAACAAACATACAGTCAATAATACAGTGGGGAAAAAAAGTCTATATACAGTGAGTGCAAATAAGGTCAAATAAGGGAGTTAAGGCAATAAATAGGCCATGGTGGAGAGGTAATTACAATATGGCAATTAAACACTGGAATGGTAGATGTGCAAAAGATGGATTTGCAAGTAGAGATACTGTGGTGCAAAAGGAGCAAAATAAATAAATACAGTATGGGGATGAGGTAGATAGATGGGCTGTATACAAATGGGCTATGAATAGGTGCAGTGATCTGTGAGCTGCTCTGACAGCTGGTTCTTAATTAACCTGTTAGTACTCTAGGGGCAGTATTTCATTTTTGGATAAAAAGACGTGCCCGTTTTAAGCGCAATATTTTGTCACGAAAAGATGCTCGGATATGCTTGGAATTGATAGTTTTGGAAAGAAGAGACTCTTACGTATCCAGAACTGCAAAGATTTTCACTGTGAGTCCCTTAGAACAAATGCTTCGGGCAAAACCAAGATGTATGACCGACCAGGAAATGAACAGGATTTTTGAGGCTACGTTTTCCATGATCGCCTTATATGGCTGTGAATGCGACAGGAATCAACGGACACTTTATCTTGTTTCCCCAAGGTCTCTGCAGCATTGTGACGTATTTGTAGGCATATCATTGGAAGATTGACCATAAGAGACTACAATTGCCAAGTGTCCCGCTTGGTGTCTGCGTGGCATTTGGTGCGCAAAAGTCAGCTCCCAGTGTTTTTCCATTCGAATCAGACAACAAAGCAGGCTTCAAGGACGGTGCTTTCAATGGAGAGATATATGAGAAACCACCTTCAGGATTGATTCAAACAACGTTTTCCATGTTTCAGTCGATATTATGGAGTTAATTCGGAAAAAAGTTTGACGTGTAGGTGACTGAATTTTCGGTTAGTTTCGGTAGCCAAATGCATGGTAACAAAAGGGAACGATGTGTCCTACACAAGAATCTTTCAGGAAAAACTGGACATCTGCTATGTAACTGAGAGTCTCCTCATTGAAACATCTGAAGTTCTTCAAAGGTCAATTATTTTATTTGATTCCTTGGCTGGTTTTTGTGAATATGTTGCGTGCTAAATGCTAACGCTAAATGCTAAGCTAGCTATCACCACTCTTACACAAATTATTGATTTTCTCTGGTTCTAAAGCATATTTTGAAAATCTGAGACGACAGGATTGTTAAGAAAAGGATAAGCTTGAGAGCAGGCATATTTATTTCATTTCATTTGCGATTTTTAGAAATCGCTAACGTTGCGTTATGGTAATGAGCTTGAGGCTGTAGTAACGATACCGCATGCGGGATGGGGCGGACTATGAGGAGCTAGTGAGGGAGATGGGAATCTCCAGCTTCAGTGATTTTTGCAGTTCGTTCCAGTCAGTGGCAGCAGAGAACTGGAAGGAAAGGCGACCAAAAAAGGAATTGGCTTTGGGGGTGACCAGTGATATATACAGTGGGGCAAAAAAGTATTTAGTCAGCCACCAATTTTGCAAGTTCTCCCACTTAAAATGATGAGAGGCCTGTCATTTTCATCATAGGTACACTTCAACTATGACAGACAAAATTAGAAAATAAAATGCAGAAAATCACATTGTATGATTTTTAATGAATTTATTTGTAAATTATGGTGGAAAATTAAGTATTTGGTCAATAACAAAAGTTTATCTCAATACTTTGTTATATACACTTTGTTGGCAATGACAGAGGTCAAACGTTTTCTGTAAGTCTTCACAAGGTTTTCACACACTGTTGCTGGTATTTTGGCCCATTCCTCCATGCAGATCTCCTCTAGAGAACTCTGTCTACATTTACAGTAATCAGCCGCTTATTGTATGCACCATATCAGCACTTGTGATACCCCTTCCTTTGACATTGTACAGTAAGTTACATGTATTATTCTCTATTGAGGGTCGGGAACGACAAGGAGGAAGGGGGCCCATATTCACGCAAGAACAAGAGAGAGAGATAATAAACATGGTTTTGGCCAATAATGCTATCAGGCTCAGAGAACTACAAGCCAACATTATCGGTGAACATGCCATTTTCAATAATGTCCATCAGGTCTCTCAGTCAACACTGGCACGCATCCTGAAAAGACATCAGGTTCAAATGAAACAACTTTATCGAGTGCCTTTTGAGCAGAATTCAGAGAGGGTCAAACGGCTGCGGCATGAGTATGTGGAGATTTGTATTGTTCACTTTAGCACTGTGATGTTGCATACTGCACACATTACTTTTTTTTACATTGACTGTATACTAGACCTATCCTGAACTACACAATCTTGCTTTCACTGTATTTCAGAGAATTTTGCAGATGGATGCTGAGGAAATCCTGCATGAATTCATATATATTGATGAGGTAGGGTTCAACCTCACAAAAGCAAGAAGGAGAGGCAGAAATATCATTGGCCAGAGGGCTATAATCAATGTCCCAGGGCAACGTGGGGGTAACATCACCCTTTGCTCTGCCATTTCACAGCATGGGGTTGTCCTCCGTCATGTCAAAATGGGCCCTTACAACACACCTCACATTCTCACATTTTTTGCCCGATTGCACCACATCGTCACAGCAGGTAATGAAATGCACCAGATGCAATACACGGTCATCTGGGACAATGTGTCAATCCACCGCTCTGTTTTGGTCCAGAACTGGTTTCAACACCATCCACAGTTGACCTTCCACCATACTCTCCGTTTCTAAACCCTATCAAAGAGTTTTTCTCTGCATGGCGGTGGAAGGTTTACGATCTCCAGCCCCAGGCTCAGGTACCCCTCATTCAGGCCATGGAGGTTTACGATCTCCAGCCCCAGGCTCAGGTACCCCTCATTCAGGCCATGGAGGTTTACGATCTCCAGCCCCAGGCTCAGGTACCCCTCATTCAGGCCAGGAAGGTTTACGATCTCCAGCCCCAGGCTCAGGTACCCCTCATTCAGGCCATGGAGGCTTACGATCTCCAGCCCCAGGCTCAGGTACCCCTCATTCAGGCCATGGATGTTTACGATCTCCAGCCCCAGGCTCAGGTACCCCTCATTCAGGCCATGGAGGTTTACGATCTCCAGCCCCAGCTCCAGCCCCAGGCTCAGGTACCCCTCATTCAGGCCAGGAAGGTTTACGATCTCCAGCCCCAGGCTCAGGTAGCCCTCATTCAGGCCATGGAGGTTTACGATCTCCAGCCCCAGGCTCAGGTAGCCCTCATTCAGGCCATGGAGGACGCCTGTGACCAAGTCGACGCCGCAGCTGTGCAAGGATGGATTCGTCATTCAAGACGGTTCTTCCCACGTTGTCTTGCTAATGACGATATTGCTTGTGATGTTGATGAAATTCTCTGGACAGATCCAGCAAGGAGAAGAGATAATGTATAGTATGTTTACTGTAGTATTTTCTGTACAATATTGTCAGTTTTTTTCAGATTATTTTTTTATGTTTGTTGTTGTTATTTACTGTAATTGTAACCTGTACTGGATACAGTAATTTACGTTTGTCTGTTTGCTGAGCTAACAGTGTTATGCACACTACTGTAGTAGCACGAAAACTGGGACATGTTTTGTTGTGATTCTCCATGTTGACATGTTGACTGATTTGGGTATATGGAGAGAAATAAATTATATTTTCCTCAGTCTGCAGCATTGGTCTTGTGTAGTGTTTGTATAGCTGCACTTTCTCTGTGTACTTAATTTACAGTACTCTAATCACTGACAATTAGACTTGCTATAAGTGTTTTAGGTTCGCAACAGCAGTGTAACTGGTTCAAAAAGATGGAAGTCATGTGAAATGTGTGTGTTTCGTTTGGTAACAAAATATGATTTTTATGAAGTCGTGTATAGTTTTGACAAGTGTTTCATTTTGCAAATGATCTGAAGTGTTGTGCTACTTTGGTGTAGGGTTATGCTAATTGTGTGTAGTGTTTTGACAAACCGGGCCCTGTTTTCAAAATTGTGCTTAAACAATTGAAAAAAACTGTAATAAGCTTACGTTTCGGCGTCACGGCCTTCGTCAGAGCTTTACGTATCTGCCTCAAGGTCTTCGTCAGAGCTTTACGTATCTGCCTCAAGGCCTTCGTCAGAGCTTTACGTATCGGCCTCACGGCCTTCGTCAGAGCTTCAAATCAAATCAAATTTTATTTGTCACATACACATGGTTAGCAGATGTTAATGCGAGTGTAGCGAAATGCTTGTGCTTCTAGTTCCGACAATGCAGTGATAACCAACAAGTAATCTAACTAACAATTCCAAAACTATTGTCTTATACACAGTGTAAGGGGATAAGGAATATGTACATAAGGATATATGAATGAGTGATGGTACAGAGCAGCATACAGTAGATGGTATCGAGTACAGTATATACATATGAGATGAGTATGTAGACAAAGTAAACAAAGTGGCATAGTTAAAGTGGCTAGTGACATAAGAATGCAGTCGATGATCTAGAGTACAGTATATACATATGCATATGAGATGAATAGTGTAGGGTAAGTAACATTATATAAGGTAGCATTGTTTAAAGTGGCTAGTGATATATTTACATCATTTCCCATCAATTCCCATTATTAAAGTGGCTGGAGTTGGGTCAGTGTCAATGACAGTGTGTTGTCAGCAGCCACTCAATGTTAGTGATTGCTGTTTAACAGTCTGATGGCCTTGAGATAGAAGCTGTTTTTCAGTCTCTCGGTCCCAGCTTTGATGCACCTGTACTGACCTCGCCTTCTGGATGATAGCGGGGTGAACAGGCAGTGGTTCGGGTGGTTGATGTCCTTGATGATCTTTATGGCCTTCCTGTAACATCGGGTGGTGTAGGTGTCCTGGAGGGCAGGTAGTTTGCCCCCGGTGATGCGTTGTGCAGACCTCACTACCCTCTGGAGAGCCTTACGGTTGAGGGCGGAGCAGTTGCCGTACCAGGCGGTGATACAGCCCGCCAGGATGCTCTCGATTGTGCATCTGTAGAAGTTTGTGAGTGCTTTTGGTGACAAGCCGAATTTCTTCAGCCTCCTGAGGTTGAAGAGGCGCTGCTGCGCCTTCTTCATGACGCTGTCAGTGTGAGTGGACCAATTCAGTTTGTCTGTGATGTGTATGCCGAGGAACTTAAAACTTGCTACCCTCTCCACTACTGATCCATCGATGTGGATAGGGGGGTGTTCCCTCTGCTGTTTCCTGAAGTCCACAATCATCTCCTTAGTTTTGTTGACGTTGAGTGTGAGGTTATTTTCCTGACACCACACTCCGAGGGCCCTCACCTCCTCCCTGTAGGCCGTCTCGTCGTTGTTGGTAATCAAGCCTACCACTGTTGTGTCGTGGTACTTGATGATTGAGTTGGAGGCGTGCATGGCCACGCAGTCGTGGGTGAACAGGGAGTACAGGAGAGGGCTCAGAACGCACCCTTGTGGGGCCCCCGTGTTGAGGATCAGCGGGGAGGAGATGTTGTTGCCTACCCTCACCACCTGTGGGAGGCCCGTCAGGAAGTCCAGTACCCAGTTGCACAGGGCGGGGTCGAGACCCAGGGTCTCGAGCTTGATGACGAGCTTGGAGGGTACTATGGTATTGAATGCCGAGCTGTAGTCGATGAACAGCATTCTCACATAGGTATTCCTCTTGTCCAGGTGGGTTAGGGCAGTGTGCAGTGTGGTTGAGATTGCATCGTCTGTGGACCTATTTGGGCGGTAAGCAAATTGGAGTGGGTCTAGGGTGTCAGGTAGGGTGGAGGTGATATGGTCCTTGACTAGTCTCTCAAAGCACTTCATGATGACGGAAGTGAGTGCTACGGGGCGGTAGTCGTTTAGCTCAGTTACCTTAGCTTTCTTGGGAACAGGAACAATGGTGGCCCTCTTGAAGCATGTGGGAACAGCAGACTGGTATAGGGATTGATTGAATATGTCCGTAAACACACCGGCCAGCTGGTCTGCGCATGCTCTGAGGCGCGGCTGGGGATGCCGTCTGGGCCTGCAGCCTTGCGAGGGTTAACACGTTTAAATGTCTTACTCACCTCGGCTGCAGTGAAGGAGAGACCGCATGTTTTCGTTGCAGGCCGTGTCAGTGGCACTGTATTGTCCTCAAAGCGGGCAAAAAAGTGATTTAGTCTGCCTGGGAGCAAGACATCCTGGTCCGTGACTGGGCTGGGTTTCTTCTTGTAGTCCATGATTGACTGTAGACCCTGCCACATGCCTCTTGTGTCTGAGCCATTGAATTGAGATTCCACTTTGTCTCTGTACTGACGCTTAGCTTGTTTAATAGCCTTGCGGAGGGAATAGCTGCATTGTTTATATTCAGACATATTACCAGACACCTTGCCCTGATTAAAAGCAGTGGTTCGCGCTTTCAGTTTCACGCGAATGCTGCCATCAATCCACGGTTTCTGGTTTGGGAATGTTTTTATCGTTGCTATGGGAACGACATCTTCGACGCACGTTCTAATGAACTCGCACACCGAATCAGCGTATTCGTCAATATTTCCATCTGACGCAATACGAAACATGTCCCAGTCCACGTGATGGAAGCAGTCTTGGAGTGTGGAGTCAGCTTGGTCTGACCAGCGTTGGACAGACCTCAGCGTGGGAGCTTCTTGTTTTAGTTTCTGCCTGTAGGCAGGGATCAGCAAAATGGAGTCGTGGTCAGCTTTTCCGAAGGGGGCGGGGCAGGGCCTTATATGCGTCGCGGAAGTTAGAGTAACAATGATCCAAGGTTTTACCACCCCTGGTTGCGCAATCGATATGCTGGTAAAATTTAGGGAGTCTTGTTTTCAGATTAGCTTTGTTAAAATCCCCAGCTACAATGAATGCAGCCTCCGGATAAATGGTTTCCAGTTTGCAAAGAGTTAAATAAAGTTAGTTCAGAGCCATCGATGTGTCTGCTTGGGGGGGATATATACGGCTGTGATTATAATCGAGGAGAATTCTCTTGGAAGATAATGCGGTCTACATTTGATTGTGAGGAATTCTAAATCAGGTGAACAGAAGGATTTGAGTTCCTGTATGTTTCCTTCATCACACCATGTCTCGTTAGTCATGAGGCATACGCCCCCGCCACTCTTCTTACCAGAAAGATGTTTGTTTCTGTCGGCGCGATGCGTGGAGAAACCCGTTGGCTGCACCGCCTCGGATAGCGTCTTCCCAGTAAGCCATGTTTCTGTGAAGCAGAGAACGTTGCAGTCTCTGATGTCCCTCTGGAATGCTACTCTTGCTCGGATTTCGTCAACCTTGTTGTCAAGAGACTGGACATTGGCAAGAAGAATGCTGGGGAGTGGTGCGCGATGTGCCCTTTTTCGGAGTCTGACCAGAACACCGCCTCGTTTCCCTCTTTTTCGGAGTCATTTCCTTGGGTCGCTGCATGCGATCCATTCCGTTGTCCTGTTTGTAAGGCAGAACACCGGATCCGCGTCGCGGAAAACATATTCTTGGTCGTACTGATGGTGAGTTGGCGCTGATCTTATATTCAGTAGTTCTTCTCGACTGTATGTAATGAAACCTAAGATGACCTGGGGTACTAATGTAAGAAATAACACGTAAAAAAACAAAAAACTGCATAGTTTCCTAGGAACGCGAAGCGAGGCGGCCATCTCAGTCGGCGCCTTAAGTATCGGCCTCAAGGCCTTCGTCAGAGCTTTACGCATCTGCCTCATGGCCTTCGTCAGAGCTTTACGTATCTGCCTCAAGGCCTTCGTCAGAGCTTTACGTATCTGCCCCAAGGCCTTCGTCAGAGCTTCACGTATCTGCCTCAAGGCCTTCGTCAGAGCTTTACGTATCTGCCTCAAGGCCTTCGTCAGAGCTTTATGTAACGGCCTCACGGCCTTCGTCAGAGCTTTACGTATCTGCCTCACGGCCTTCGTCAGAGCTTTACGTATCTGCCTCAAGGCCTTCGTCAGAGCTTTACGTATCTGCCTCAAGGCCTTCATCAGAGCTTTACGTATCTGCCTCAAGGCCTTCGTCAGAGCTTTACGTAACGGCCTCACGGCCTTCGTCAGAGCTTTACGTATCGGCCTCACGGCCTTCGTCAGAGCTTTACGCATCTGCCTCAAGGCCTTCGTCAGAGCTTTACACATCTGCCTCAAGGTCTTCGTCAGAGCTTTACGCATCTGCCTCAAGGTCTTCGTCAGAGCTTTACGCATCTGCCTCAAGGCCTTCGTCAGAGCTTTACGCATCTGCCTCACGGCCTTCGTCAGAGCTTTTAAAAGCTCGGACGAAGGCCTTGAGGCCGATACGTAAGCTTATTAAATATCAGTGATACTACCAAGAGCAGTGTGCGGTTTCCTTTTTCCTTCAAAAGCTAGCTAACACAACGTGCCATTGGAACACAGGAGTGATGGTTCCTGATAATGGGCCTCTGTACGCCTATGTAGATTTTTCATAAAAAATCTCCAGTTTCCTGCTACAATAGTCATTTACAACATTAACAATGTCTACACTGTATTTCTGATCAATTTGATGTTATTTTAATTTCTAAGTGACCCCAAACTTTTGAATGGTAGTGTAGGTGAAGCGCATGGATTAATGAGTAGGATTCTGCATTTTTGCATTAAAAGGAATCATTTTTTATAAAAACACTTTATCTGCCTAAACTAATTAGAAAATTCAAACATACATTATGGAAAAGAGATGTATGTTTCTGGACGATGCAGCATGCTGCCTTGTTGACAACATAACAGAGTGGTACAGGTTACCGTTCCATTTGAGAAGGGCGCTCCTCCCTCACCACTTTTGTCCATTCACGTCACAGGCACAGATTAATAGGAGAAACCCTGGAGAAACATATAAGTATTTTTGGCCTAGCTCTAGAAACTGATTCAAGTCTTCAGGTCTGAAAGCCAATTTATGTTTGATCCGAAAATGTGGTCGGAGGCTCCGTATGGAGGGTGTGACACATTTGCGGACCCTCCAGAGACATGCAGAGGACAAATTGAGCTCCGTACCGCATCGTTGTGCACTTCCCACATGTTGTAACAATGCAGAGGGCTGGTTTAGCTCCACATTTACATGATTGGGTGACAGTAGGTGAGGGCGGGAGGTCGTGTATAAACACAAACTCACTTCCTTCACAACTTCCTTCACAACAGCTCTACTCAACAGTGCTGCGTTGCTCCGCGAAGCACAAGAAGTATGAATGCTCTGCCTTCTGCAGAGGTCTTATCACCATAAATGCTGCACGGCCAAGGCAGATGTCAGATAGGCCATGCAGCGCCTTATAGGCAAGGATAGGCCTATGTCCTATTCATTATCCTACTATCTCTAGTACACCTGACCTGCTGAGTAAAGAAATACCCCAGAACAGTCTTTCACACTCTGCCTTTTTCAACTAACCTTATTATAACCAAGTTTAACATTTCAGAGAGCTTAAAATCCCATGGAACAGTTTCTCAGATGGGCTCTTCCTTTTCTGCTTGAGTTGAAATATTCATTACTCTTGTGAAAGTGACAAGGAGAGCATGCGGGTAAATTGGCTTTTGCTCCTGGCCTTGCTTTGTGATTAATGGGCATAGTGTTTCTAGCAGCAGCGATGGTTGAGGCTAGCGCTCCTCTGTGAGAGGGTACTGTGACAGGCTAAGGCCTGCTGCTCGGCTGGCTCGACCACCTCCACTATACAACCTCCTCTCCTTATCCCACAGATTCATCTTATAGGGTCCATGGCTACTCAATGGGCACAGGCCCTAAACCTCCAGTCCAAATGATAGCTTTTGAGCAAAATGTATCAGGCCTTGTAAATAAAGCTCATGTTATGTTTTTCTATACATCAGCACAGTTTTATTTATGTTTTTGTGAGAATATATTGAAATATTGTAAAGTTACAGCTTTAAATGGTCTATTATCAGGAGGATATTCATGAGGCATCCATGTTGTTGCCAGTAACAGGTGGGTAATGCAGGATCTTCTGAGGGAGAGAGACACAGTCAGATTGGGAATAGGCCTATGTAACCGGTGTGAAATGGCTAGCTAGTTACCGACAGGTAACAATGCTTCGTAGGGTGTCAGTTGTTGATGTGTGCAGAGGGTCCCTGATTCGAGCCCAGAAAGGGGCAAAGAGAGGGACGGTAGCAGAAATGTTACACCTACACCCAGTATGTAGCCTATGTTCCTCAGTACTAGACTGCTCAGTGCATCCCTCCTTAAATGAAGAAAGCAGTTTCTCATTGTATTTCTCCAAGTCTTCACCTGACAAGGAGAGTCCGGAGAGGAGCGCGCTGTTCCTTTAAATCCTTCTTGCCTCTAGTGGCTATCTGCCTCGCTTGAGTAATCAGAGACTCAGGGCCAGATAATCTTGTTTGGTTTTTCTGCTCTTGTATTATGACAAATTAAAGAGGTCCGGAAGCCAAATTTTCCGAGCAGCTTCTTAGGTTGTTATTACCTAACAGACTACCAAATTGATTAGTATTGATATCCTGCCATGGCTTCGCTGGAGGCTGAGCGGCTGCACGCCTCGCCTCTCTAGTTCTTGGAGGACCTGAGGTAAAGGTCATATCACGCTCGGCTCAGAGTAAAGGATTTCAGGCAGCAGCACTATCTGAGATCTGAGACAAGATCAGAGTGACTATAAGGATTGTAAATGTCATTTAAAGAAATTAAAAACATGGTGGTATTACAGTCAGTTGCATATGATACAACACTTTGCAGCTGTGTAACACATTCAAAGCAACACTATCAGGCATTAAGGTGTGAGTGCAACATTCAATCTCACTTCAGAGTAGGCCTACATTGTGAACTGTCTGGTCAAGTGAAAATAATGTTGAAACAACCAGACACACAACAGCAGCTCTCCATGTTAGGGAACCAAGTGTATTTATTGTTCACAGTCCAGGCTGTCACCACTGAGCCATCCCGGAGGAGACAAGGTCTGCTGGGCAGGGAGGGTAAAATAAAGGGTTTTGGAACAGCCGTGGCTAGATGGACTCTGGTTGTGTCTTGCGGCCTTTCGGGTTGTCATGGTAACAGGGAAAGTACCCATTTTTGTGGCCGTCTCTCTGGCCAACAAAGCATCTTGAGGGTTCAGTGTTGCACGTCCATTTGGAATGAGAAGGTTTAGAGGCCTAAACACACAGATGGAGACAGAGCCATGGAATATGGTGTGAGGCTAAATCATGTAAGACAATTTCCATTGCGTTGTATTACCACCTTTTAACAATGTGAACTGGGGTTTTTATGTGTGTGTGTGTGTGTGTGTGTGTGTGTGTGTGTGTGTGTGTGTGTGTGTGTGTGTGTGTGTGTGTGTGTGTGTGTGTGTGTGTGTGTGTGTGTGTGTGTGTGTGTGTGTAGCGTGAGGCTGCTGCTGTGCTGTTCCTGGCTGTAGATGTCTACTCCAGCACTGAGAAAAGGACAACTGAACCTGTTCTACACTCTCTACTCACATCATCGCATAGATAAATACAAACACACACACACAGGTGTATTATATTTCAGTTGGTCTTCTCTCTCTCTCTCACACACACACTATTCTGCACATTCCAGGAACCTTGTATACATACATCCAATTAGTGTCCTCGCGGGTCAGACGTGTTATGAGGAGTTTAAAGAGATGAGATGCTGGCCTGGATTAGATCTGGATTAGACATCTAGTAGAGCTGAAAGCAGCTCTTACACTGTTGGTCATCCATTGGTAGTGCAAGAGGCTATTTGAATGCACAGACAGCTCTGGAAGGCCAGTATTCCATTTGATCAGATTAATTTAAAGACTAGATGTTCATTTGTCAACCCCCATCAGATCTAAAGAGGAGAGAGGAACCTTGTTTGATTGACAGCATGTGGTCAACTTTGAGAGTTTTGAATATTGAACAGCGTCTTGGTACTACATAATGGATACATGAAAAGAAAAGACAGTGGTTGATTTTCTCAGTACACATTGTGATCTGCAAATGAAAGTGTGGTGCCTTTTATTCATGGTGATATGACTACATCATGGTATATTACATTTCAAAACATGCACTACCCAGATAATCACAGAAGCTGTGTTTAGAGTAATGCCAGACAGATTGATAATCACTGCTGTTTAAAAACAAATCTAGGATTTCTGTGTGATTTCCAGCCTTTAATAACTACTTAGAGGGGTGTTAGCTATGGATTATGATTATTGATTAAAAAAATCATTAACATGATGCAGTCAGAAATCCATAATACCACCATTTATATACTTTGATGTTCTGAGTAAAGGGATACCCCGTCCCTAAATGTTGTTAAATCCTTAAAAGCGATGATCCATGTAGATCTGTCATACTGTATGTCATCCACTGTACCGTATGTATGCAGAATGCTCGCACCACATGGGCAAACCTCAAGAAACAAGTCATTCATGTGTTATGTTAATCATTTTTGTAATTACAATATTTACAGCAACATGATCATTACCACCTACATTCACGTGAAAATGCATGTTGTTCATACAGTTATGAAACAAGTGAAAAATATTGACATATTCTGAAATGATTATTCTAATTGAGGTCACGGTGTCTTGTTAAGTATCAGGTTGGAGTCATATCGCAACCATTTCCAAAAGAAAGCGCTGAGGAGAAAATAAATTGGCTGCATCTCAAATGGTACCTTATTCCCTACGTGTGTAGCCTATTCCTATCTAGTGCATTACTTTTGACAGTGGCCCATAGTGCTCCGGTCTAAAGGAATGCACGTCATAGGGAATAGGGTGCCATTTGGGATGTAGACATTATTAAGCTTGTATGATAAGTTCATATCCGTGACATTTTTCACCCACAGGTAAAGGAAATGGAACGGACGGCAGACGGCAGAGCGTCCCTTGAGCTGATGAGAGTGACGGGATGCTGTCCCTGCACATAGAAAAGTTAAGAGCGTTACTTTATCCCTCCATGACAGACCACACTAATGTAAAGGAACCTCGGTGAATACAGGGTATCCAGGGACGCAATCCCAAAACACAGTGTGACAGAAAGACAGACAGGCGGGTGGGTGGGCGGGCAGGCTCGCGACTAACAGACAGACGACAGACAGACAACAGACGGACAGAGAGCAGACAGACAGCAGACAGACAGACAGATCCTCAGCCTGGATACATTTATAAGTGGAGAGCCCCTGTGCCTGGAAAGGTCTGCCAGAGGCCTGCCTGCCTGCCTGGCAGTATGACAGGGGCTTTAACACACTACACCTGCTGCTGCTTCTGCCCTTATCTGGGCAAACGCCTCGCTAGCTAACACACTGCCTGGCTGCCTGACTGGTTGGCTGGCTAGGACACCGACCGGATCTAAAGTCTGCCAGTGGCACTTCTCCCATGTAGTACTTCACCTCCAAATAAAAGGGTTAACTGTTAGACAGAGTGTGTGCCAGTCCCACTGCTCATTAAACATTCCTTTGATCCCATTGGCCCCTGTGGGTCACTGAGAATCTCATTGTTTTTTCCGTAGAGACCAGCTGCTGTTTTGGTTTGCTGTATTATTAATGTACAGTATTTAGCCATAAGGTTTTTTCCATTATCTGCCCAGGAATATAAATTATGCTTTAGTCTACTTGCCAGCCAGCATCCACCCTCCACTCTCACCCACTTTCCTTTCATTTAGATGTTGTTGCTATTAAACAAGACAGCAATGTGCCCATTAAAGGAAGTCCTGAATAATAAACAGTCTCACATTTTGTCTAAATTAACCTTTATCATGCACCACAATCAAATTAGCATTGTGAGGCTACATTTGAGCTATAATTAGATCTCCTTTAGAAATGGTTGGAGGGCATCTTGTACTAAACAGGTTCTACTTAGCAGACACACACTACTCAGGGAGAGAAAATAATTCAAGGAGAAAAGCATCATTGGCCCCCAACAATTACAGAGGACCTTGACATTGTGTCAGACAAGGATGTTATGACAACTTTTGATGGGTTGATGCCACCGTGCAGAGTAATTCACCAGTGAGACAGTTCCCTTGGGGCTTATGTAGAGACAATCAACTCAGAATAATTGTATCTATTTATCGTCAACCGCACAATTGTAAACTGCTGCGCATTGGAGAGTCCCAGGGACCAGCTCTCACTTGGGAGTGGTGGCCGGTGGCTGCACATACCAATATAAATATCTCATTATCGATTAGGCCTGTTACTTTCTGATCTGTAGAGATCAGCAGGGAAATGGAGCAGGTGATGTGGCTCTCTGATGTGTATAGTTCCTTGTGCCTAGCCACGTAGAGAGAACAGCACTGGGAGAGGGCAAAGCCACCCTCCGCTAATCGAAAATGGCACTTCACCGGAAAACGCTTCCTTCCTTCCAATCCATCTGATGTTAATGTCCCCTTGCATTATTTATCTGTTTTCTCTTTGCTTTCTCCTATTTTCCCCCTTTCTCCTCTCCAGAATCCTCCCCTTTCTCCTCTCCAAACAACTCCCCTTTCTCCTCTCCAGACTCCTCCCATTACTTCTCTCCAGACTCCTCCCATTTCTCCTCTCCAGACTCCTCCCATTTCTCCTCTCCAGACTCCTCCCTGAATATAGTACATATCAAAAGCAACGCCCCACAGCAGATTGATTTATCAGCAAGGTATCATTTACCTCTTTGACCCACAGGCCTTTTCTGTACCCGCATATCTCTGCTTTAGTATCCTGTTGACATTTAGTGCGAGAGCCTTGTTGTTGTTGTTTTTTTGTTGTTGAATTTTTACCCCTTTTTCTCCCCAATTTTGTGGTATCCAATTGTTTTTAGTAGCTACTATCCTGTCTCATCGCTAAAACTCCCGTACGGGCTCGGGAGAGACGAAGGTTGATAGTCATGCGTCCTCCGATACACAACCCAACCAAGCCGCACTGCTTCGCACAGCGCCATCCAACCCGGAAGCCAGCCACACCAATGTGGCGGAGGAAACACTGTGCACCTGGCAACCTTGGTTAGCGTGCACTGCGCCCAGCCCCCCACAGGAGTCACTGGTGCGCGATGAGACAAGGATATTCCTACCGGCCAAGCCCTCCCTAACCCGGACGACGCTAGGCCAATTGTGCGTCGCCCCACAGCCTGGGTGCGAACCCAGAGTCTCTGGTGGCACAGCTAGCGCTGCAGGACAGCACCCTTAACCACTGCGCCACCCGGGAGGCCCAAGAGCCTGTGTGTAGCAATGAAGACACTCCCAGATGCTGCATGTCCAGGGGAATATAATATTTTCCATTGCATGTTGAACATGAAAACATTTCTGCTAATGCAGAACAACAATCCTTGATTCAATGGTCCCTTGTGTCGAGCTCTGGGAGCAGGAGGGTGACACACACACACATACACACACACACCACGCACACACCACACACACCCACACACACACATACATGCTCATGGGGAACATATTCTGTTTCAGCAAAGAGGACTAGGCTTAATCTGTGTCCAGCAAACTGTCCCATTGTGTTACATTCTGAGTGCTATGTTTAGAACACTTCTGTCTAATGTTCCTCTTCTGACACCAGTGAAGTGGCAGGGAGAGGAGAGGCAGGCTCTGCTAGGAGAATGGATGTTCATCCTATGCCCAGCCTGGCCTCATTTCCAGGCTAGTGTTGCCCATCCCTCCCTAATCCCTCCATGGTACAATTGCCCTACTTTAACATGTATCTGTCACTATTAGACAATGTGTGGTGAGGAAATCACTTCCCTATAAGGTTTCTATATGATGACAGTTCCCGCAGCAGAGCCTTCCATGACCCTCCACTCCACTATGTAAACATTGACCTGTATGAATTCTAAGAAATGCTGCACTGACTGTGTGTCATAATGGCATTATTACAGCAGTGCGTCCCCTACTCCCCTCATTCCATACAGCTCAATCGCTGCTTGCTAATGCTAACCCTATGTACCACACTTCCTTTCTTTGTCCCTCGCTGCACACTGGACACAGGGTTAAGGTCTAAGGCCAAGCCGGGTGCCTGGGGCAAAATTTAATTACTGTGATTGCTTAGTATTTGTAATTAATTTGCGGAGAACTTAAAGGCCCTTGTGGCTGGGAAGAACACAGGCAGACTGAAGGCTGACACACACTAATTAAAAGCTGCTGCAGATCACGGGGACGGGCATGGGGATAGAGATTGAGACTGGCGTGGGGACAGAAATGGGGACGGGCATGGGGACAGAAACTGGTAAGGGGATGATGCTGCAGTGCTGTGGCAGCAGTGTGGGTTTGCCAGCCTGATTTGATAGTGATTGTTGCTGAAGGGCCTCCACCAGCCTGATCTAGCCTTTATGTGTGCCAACAGTGTGTTCAGACTGCAGTGGAGGATATATGTCATTTGTAACACAGGCTACTATTGGACATTCAGATGTGCAGCTTTTAATGTGTACTGCACATGATGAGTAGTGAGACCTCTGCAAGTGTACTGTACCTCAATGTGATACAAGCTGCTATTAGAAAGGACATCTGGACAGGATGGGCTGGTTTAATGTATACAGTACATGATGAGCATACAGTATAGAGTGATTATGCACATGTGGGCTACCTTGATGAATTAATGAAGACAACCACCTGGTCATCATGAAGAGAGGCGTGTTGCCTCTAGCAACATACTTAATACTTCAGCATTTCAAGTGTTTCTAGGAATCCAACTACCAAATCACATCCATTCTCATTTTTCCAGCAGGATGCCACATTCCACACAGGAGAATCAATCTGAAGGTGGAAACTAAGGAGTTAGGCTGGCTGAAGTAATGTAATGCATCCCATATGTAGGCATTCCTGCACTGGTGAGTCCTGTGCTAAGCACAGTTATAAAATACCACTTAACTTACATCTCCACCTCTTTTGGAGGAACATATTGCCAAACTAATGAAAACCCCTTCAGCTGCCTGGATTAACTTCTTCTGGGGTTTTACAAGTCAAGTCCTCAATTGCTTTCTGCCTCAGGCACTTCTCTCTTTCACTCATTCTTTCTCTCTCTATCTGATTTCACCTGTAAAGCTACCGCTTCATCCTCCCACGGCAAAACTCTGACGGAGCCAATTGAAGCAAAGAGAAAATTAACTGCTGGCTCACTGGTTTTTATTGCTTTGTTTTTGAAAAAAAATCTGTTGTGTATTGCTGTTGCTAAAGTGCGACAGAAACAGAACTGCTTCGCCTCAGGCTGTTTTTCTATTTTGGTATTTTAGTATGCAACCCTTGTCTCCTAGCCTGTAGTGTCTGTCAGCCTCTCATATTCTGGACCTTGAAGTTGATTCCTCAGCAGCCAGTTGCATCCCTGGGAAGGCTGTTCCATGGGTCCAGGCTGGGAGTGAATCTCAAATGTATTTTCTTGATTCCTTGTGTCCTTTCTCCTTGATTCCTTCTCCAAGTTCATTGGGGAACAAGGTCTAAGGGGAGGAAAATTTGACAATTTCTTCCAATGTGTTTTGAGAAGGGGCAATCAAGGAAATACAATTGAGATTCACCCAGGGGCTCTCCTCCTGTCCTGCGTCGCCCTGCTCTCATTGGCAGACCCATCGTCAGCTCCAGCAGCTGCGTCTCTGTCTGTCGGCCTCACCCTCGGCCCCTCGGGACATTTAGGTAAACTTTCCAGGCAAGGACACATAAATCCCTACGCTGCATGTTTAGTCATGGCCAAATGTGGTGATTTAGAGATGCTAAAGCCACTCACAGAAACACTCCAAAGAGCTGGGAGTCTGGAATTAGATTGTGACAGAGTGGTAGAACTCCCATTTTACTTGTAGTGTATCTCAGGAGAGAAAAGAGGCTTGATAATAGCACCACGGGTGGTCAGTGTTCAGTCAATATGTAACTCGTATGATTGAATACCCCTATAACCAAAGTGTAATCTCACCAAAGAGTCACCTAATCACCTAATTATTCATTAAAACAGGGTAGTCTTGTTCACAAGCTAATTGATTAAGGCCTGTGAGATCATTTGAGGCTAACCAGACTCCTTCACAACAAGGCTATAATTAGATCAAATTCAATTGTGGGCTACAGGGCAGCAGAGCATTTGGTCTCATTAACGCCTTATTTATTATATCCAGATTCAAGGGTAGGAGGAAGAAGAAGGTTATTATCGATCGTTATTAAATTGGCATTTGTCCAAGAAACAGCTGGGCATGTCACGCCCTGACCTTAGAGAGCCTTTTTATGTCTCTATTTTGGTTTGGTCAGGGTGTGATTTGGGTGGGCATTTTATGTTCTTTATTTCTTTATTTCTGGCCGAGTGTGGTTCCCAATCAGAGGCAGCTGTCTATCGTTGTCTCTGATTGGGGATCATACTTAGGCAGCCCTTTCCCTCCTTCTGTGTGGGATCTTGTTCTTTGTTTGGGTGCAGGTAGTTTGCACAACGAAGCTGTTCGGTCATTGTATACTTTATTGTTTCACTTCGTTAATAAATTATGTGGAACTCAAAGAACGCTGCGCCTTGGTCTCATCCTTCCAACGACACCCGTTACAGGGCAGGTCTATCTGCAAGTTCAGTGAAACATTAAATACTGGACTCTTGGAATCAGAATCCATAATCTGCACAAACTGAAATTCTATAATGCATCTCTATCAATGATCAGCTGGCAGCTGGGGCTGGAACTAACTACTTTCCATGAAATGAAACTCAGCACCTTTATTGAGATGGAATTGTACTTAATTGGACACTCAGGAAAGTGGGAACAGACATGTTCATTGGATATTGTCCGGTGATTGCTCTGTAGTGATGCCTCTTGTTCGCTGAAAACCGCTAAAGCATAATACCCAGGACTCAAATATGGGCCACAATTAAAAAACTTTGCATAAAGCTTTTCAGTCTCCACATATCCATGAACTTTGAGTATTAGTTTATCATTGTCGTAGGATGCTGACTGCTTTGGGTTCTGCTTCCTGGCTCTGCTTGAATCTGCTGCTGCACAGGGCATAGCTACATGTTGACAAATGGAACTGTTAAATTCATGGAAGGGCTTTAAGAAAATATTTACATAACCAGTGTTGAAACTAAACCTTGCAAGCCCCAGGGTTATTAGTGGTATTTATACTTCATAAATCCATCCCTTCCCTTGCCAAACACACTTACAGGCCCCGCGGCTCCATTTGAAGTTCTCAAGCTTTATAGGCAAAAGGAAGTAACACGCAGATACACAGATCCAGAGGCAATAACATCTTCCCACTTAAAGGCTTTAAACAGCAGACATATTGGAGTATACCCACATAAAAATATACTATAGTATTCTATGGCATAAATACTATAGTATTCACAGTAGTGTTTTTGCGGACTAAAGTCCACAAAAACACGACAGTGAATTCTGTAGTATTTACTGTAGTATTTACTGTAGTATACTGTAGTATTTCAAATAAAATGTTATTTGTCACGCCGAATACAACAGGTGTAGATCTTACAGTGAAATGCTTACGTACAAGCCCTTAACCAACAATGTGGTTTTTTGAAAATACCCCCCAAAAAAGAAAGAGATAAGAATAACAAATAATTAAAGAGCAGCAGTAAATAACAATAGCGGGCTATATACAGGGGGTACCGGAACAGAGTCAATGTGGAGGCTGTATACAGGGGGTACCGGAACAGAGTCAATGTGGAGGCTGTATACAGGGGGTACCGGTACAGAGTCAATGTGGAGGCTATATACAGGGGGTACCGGTACAGAGTCAATGTGGAGGCTGTATACAGGGGGTACCGGTACAGAGTCAATGTGGAGGCTATATACAGGGGGTACCGGTACAGAGTCAATGTGGAGGCTATATACAGGGGGTACCGGTACAGAGTCAATGTGGAGGCTATATACAGGGGGTACCGGAACAGAGTCAATGTGGAGGCTATATACAGGGGGTACCGGTACAGAGTCAATGTGGAGGCTGTATACAGGGGTACCGGTACAGAGTCAATGTGGAGGCTATATACAGGGGTACCGGTACAGAGTCAATGTGGAGGCTATATACAGGGGGTACCGGTACAGAGTCAATGTGGAGGCTATATACAGGGGTACCGGAACAGAGTCAATGTGGAGGCTATATACAGGGGGTACCGGAACAGAGTCAATGTGGAGGCTATATACAGGGGGTACCGGAACAGAGTCAATGTGGAGGCTATATACAGGGGGTACCGGTACAGAGTCAATGTGGAGGCTATATACAGGGGGTACCGGAACAGAGTCAATGTGGAGGCTATATACAGGGGGTACCGGAACAGAGTCAATGTGCGGGGGCACCGGTGTCGAGGTAATTGATGTAATATGCACATGTAGGTACAGTTATTAAAGTGACAATGCATAGATAATAAGGGTGGGTGTGGGGGGGTTTGGACAATGCAAATAGTCTGGGTAGCCATTTGATTAGATGTTCAGGAGTCTTATGACTTGAGGGTAGAATCTGTTTAGCCTTTTGGACCTATACTTGGCGCTCCGGTACCGCTTGCCGTGCGGTAGCAGAGAGAACAGTCTATGTGTCACGCCCTGACCTTATAGATCCTTTAAATTCTCTATGTTTGGTTAGGTCAGGGTGTGACTCAGGTTGGAAAGTCTATATGTTTTCTATTTCTTTGTTTTTGGCCATGTGTGGTTCCCAATTAGAGGCAGCTGTCTATCATTGTCTCTGATTGGGGATCACATATAAGTTGTCATTTTCTTTTGGGGTTTTGTGGGATCTTGTTTTCTGTTTAGTGTCTGTACCTGACAGAACTGTGCTCTTTCGTTTTCACTTTGTTTATTTTGTTTGAGTGTTTAAAAAAAAAATCATGAACACTTTCCCCGCTGCGCTTTGGTTCACTCCTTTCGACGAGAGCCGTTACATTATGACTAGGGTGGCTGGAGTCTTTAACAATTTTTAGGGCCTTCCTCTTACACCGTCCGGTATAGAGGTCCTGGATGGCAGGAAGCTTGGCCCCGGTGATGTACTGGACCGCACGCACTACTCTCTGTACAGTTAACTATAGTATAAATACTGTAGTAAAATAACTGTAGTATATACTGTAGTAATTAATTAATGTAGTGTTTTTGCGGATCGTAGTATACTGTAATATTTACAGTAGTGTTTTTGCAGACATTACTGTAGTACTTATTATAGTGTTTTGATGTATTATCTGTGACATAGAAGTGGAGGCTTTGTCCTTCAGGAGCACATTTTCCATAACCTGTAGTTAGGTAGGACTGGGGTCTTAACAGATACAGTGCCTTGCGAAAGTATTCGGCCCCCTTGAACTTTGCGACCTTTTGCCACATTTCAGGCTTCAGACATAAAAATATAAAACTGTATTTTTTTGTGAAGAATCAACAACAACTGGGACACAATCATGAAGTGGAACGACATTTATTGGATATTTCAAACTTTTTTAACAAATCAAAAACTGAAAAATTGGGCGTGCAAAATTATTCAGGGATTCCATCTAGCAACCGTTCGGTTACTGGCCCAACGCTCTAACCACTAGACTATCCTGCTGGTTACTGGCCCAACTCTCTAACCACTAGGCTACCTGCTGGTTACTGGCCCAACACTCTAACCACTAGGCTACCTGCTGGTTACTGGCCCAACACTCTAACCACTAAGCTACCTGCTGGTTACTGGCCCAACACTCTAACCACTAGGCTACCTGCTGGTTACTGGCCCAACACTCTAACCACTAGGCTACCTGCTGGTTACTGGCCCAACACTCTAACCACTAGGCTACCTGCTGGTTACTGGCCCAACACTCTAACCACTAGGCTACCTGCTGGTTACTGGCCCAACGCTCTAACCACTAGGCTACCTGCTGGTTACTGGCCCAACACTCTAACCACTAGGCTACCTGTCTCTAACCACTAGGCTACCTGCTGGTTACTGGCCCAACACTCTAACCACTAGGCTACCTGCTGGTTACTGGCCCAACACTCTAACCACTAGGCTACCTGCTGGTTACTGGCCCAACGCTCTAACCACTAGGCTACCTGCTGGTTACTGGCCCAACACTCTAACCACTAGGCTACCTGCTGGTTACTGGCCCAACGCTCTAACCACTAGGCTACCTGCTGGTTACTGGCCCAACGCTCTAACCACTAGGCTACCTGCTGGTTACTGGCCCAACACTCTAACCACTAGGCTACCTGCTGGTTACTGGCCCAACACTCTAACCACTAGGCTACCTGCTGGTTACTGGCCCAACACTCTAACCACTAGGCTACCTGCTGGTTACTGGCCCAACGCTCTAACCACTAGGCTACCTGCTGGTTACTGGCCCAACGCTCTAACCACTAGGCTACTTTCTGGTTACTGGCCCAACACTCTAACCACTAGGCTACCTGCTGGTTACTGGCCCAACACTCTAACCACTAGGCTACCTGCTGGTTACTGGCGAAACGCTCTAACCACTAGGCTACCTGCTGGTTACTGGCCCAACACTCTAACCACTAGGCTACCTGCTGGTTACTGGCCCAACGCTCTAACCACTAGGCTACCTGCTGGTTACTGGCGAAACGCTCTAACCACTAGGCTACCTGCTGGTTACTGGCCCAACGCTCTAACCACTAGGCTACCTGCTGGTTACTGGCCCAACACTCTAACCACTAGGCTACCTGCTGGTTACTGGCCCAACGCTCTAACCACTAGGCTACCTGCTGGTTACTGGCGAAACGCTCTAACCACTAGGCTACCTGCTGGTTACTGGCCCAACACTCTAACCACTAGGCTACCTGCTGGTTACTGGCCCAACGCTCTAACCACTAGGCTACCTGCTGCCCCGATATGACCCCTTTCATCCAAACCATAAAAACTATGGACATAAAGTCAGATGTAAGCAATCACTCTTTTTTTCATTGGGAAATGCTAATGCATTTTGGGAGACTTCCAATAGAGAGTTGAGAGAATACATTTTTCTAGGTTTAGTTTCAAAGAAATGGATAGATCTGTATTCAATCTGCCAGATTAACTGTGGAAATCAAAAGTTTAAAAAATCTGAATGCAATTTGCTTGATTTATTGTGTAATAACAAGCAACTGACAATATCTGAATTGATTGCAATATCTTCTAGTGAGTAGTTTTCGGTTTATTGGTTCATCAATAGTAATGCAAAAACAAATCAACAGCTTGTTATTGTGTGAGACTTTACTACTAATAATGCCTTGCATGAATTTCACGTATATTCAGCATTTAAAGTACAGTATCCAGTCAGACAGGTCTATTGAAACAGTGCAGTGTACAATGGAAAAGTGTCTTGTTATTGTAAAATGTCTTACTCTGGGTACATTTCTCAGTCTTGGACCTGAGCGCCAATAACCCCTGAAATGTCTCTCTTAACAAACTTGTAAAGCCTCTGTGCTGTTTTAGAGCTGATGAATAGCTAGGCATGGATCTTGTCACGGGTCTATCACCCATGGAAACATTTATCAATGAAGAATAATAGAGCTGAACAGAACCAAGCCGACCAGGTCCTTGAATGATCTAAGACTGTACAGACGACCTGGGTCAAACACATACAGTATCAAATATTTGATATGCACTTTCAGTTAGTTTGCCTGGTACAATAGAACCAATGGAATAGTGTAAAAAGAAACTCCAAGCTTAATTAAGCACACTTCAAATACTTTCAAATATGTGTCGTAATGTATCTGACCCAGCTCTGCTGTACATATTCTGAGAAGTACACCCTAGAAAAGTCCACTTCCTTCCCTTGGGGTATAACTCCTTTGGAATAATGTAGTGGAGTGAAACTCCAAAGATAGTCAGACATCCGGGGGCAGTCTATCTAAACACCATTAATCAACATCCTATACAACTAGCCAGACTAGCACGGCCAGGCAGCCACTTAGTCCTTTATATAGGAGGCAGAGAGAGCCACTGGAGTGGGATGGGGATGCACCCATTGTTGTGAAAATGAGTAAAGAGTGACGGCTCACCCCAACAACATCACACAATTCACTGAGAAGAATGGCCTGGGGCCAGTGATGTCAGAGGCATGCAAGGAAGAGAGACAGAGACAGCATGTGGGACCCCTTAAAGGAAACCCTGTCAATGAACAGGGGAGAGAGGAGCAGTCAGAGCAGAGCCTAAAGCCAGCAGAGACTGGTGTCATTCACAGCCAGATTAGAGAAACCTGTAGCCAGACCTTTGTGTTTCAACAAGGGTAATTTAGTAATCAGTCTGTTTGCACGGTAGGGAGGCACTAGTTGGGATGTCATGAGAGGATCGCAGTTGCTAAGGCCTTCTGATATTTATTGCCATACTAGGTCACGAAGGAATGTGAAACCGCTGGAATGTGAATCATGATACTGTTTTGTTTCCCTTTGATAATGCCTGATGGGTATGGTAAAGTATTATAGATCTCACTACATTACACCTCTATTTATTTCCTTGTTTTACACAGTCCCTTCCTAGAGCTCGTTGACTGTAGGTTTGTGGCTGCTGTTTATTGAACACTCCATCGGACAGTCATGGAAGGCCAGCCACAGCCACTGTTTCAAACGAAGCCATCAGATTTGTTATTCTTACAGTGGCTCACCCAGTTAGTCGTGAGCCAGGCGCATCTCCCGGCCAGCAAACTAAATTCTACAATACCTCTTTCGCCATCTGGCTTGGATTCTCTGTCGACACGGCGCACCGCCGCACCACCACGACTGGTCTGCCGACGAATACTCCATCCGCTGTGCCTTCAACCGGCCTCCGTCGGAGGGCTACTAACTTTAAACGCCTTGTCGCCTGCTAGCGTAGTGGCAGCTGATGTGTTAGCTGATTAGCTGTTGTTGTCTCACCTGTTGTTTTAGCTAGTTCTCCCAATCGACACCTGCGATTACTTTATGCCTCGCTGTATGTCTCTCTCAAATGTCAATATGCCTTGTATACTGTTGTTCAGGTTAGTTATCATTGTTTTAGTTTACAATGGAGCCCTAGTTCCACTATTCATACCTCTTATACCTCCTTTGTCCCACCTCCCACACATGCGGTGTCCTCACCCATTAAAACCAGCATGTCCAGAGATACAACCTCTCTTATCATCACCCAGTGCCTGGGCTTATCCGCACCCCACCATACCCCTGTCTGCGCATTATGCCCTGAATATATTCTACCATGCCTAGAAATCTGCTCCTTTTATTCTTTGTCCCCAACGCTCTAGGCGACCAGTTTTGATAGCCTTTAGCCGCACCCTCATACTACTCCTCTTCTGTTCCGCGGGTGATGTGGAGGTAAACCCAGGCCCTGCATGTCCCCAGGCACCCTCATTTGTTGACTTCTGTGATCGAAAAAGCCTTGGTTTCATGCATGTCAACATCAGAAGCCTCCTCCTGTTTGTTTTACTCACTGCTTTAGCACACTCTGCCAACCCTGATGTCCTTGCCGTGTCTGAATCCTGGCTTATGAAGGCCACGAAAATTCTGAGATTTCAATACCTAACATTTTCCTCCCCAAAGGGGGAGGAGTTGCAGTCTACTGCAGAGATTTATTTATTTATTTTTTTTTTTTTTTTACCTTTATTCAACCAGGCAAGTCAGTTAAGAACACATTCTTATTTTCAATGACAGCCTGGGAACAGTGGGTTAACTGCCTGTTCAGGGGCAGAACGACAGATTTGTACCTTGTCAGCTCGGGGGTTTGAACTCACAACCTTCCGGTTACTAGTCCAACGCTCTAACCACTAGGCTACCCTGCCGCCCCCAGATAGCCTGCAAAGTAATGTCATACTTTCCAGGTCCATACCCAAACAGTTCGAACTACTAATTTTAAAAATTACTCTCTCCAGAAATAAGTCTCTCACTGTTGCCGCCTGCTACCGACCCCCCTCAGCTCCCAGCTGTGCCCTGGACACCATTTGTGAATTGATCGCCCCCCATCTAGCTTCAGAGTTTGTTCTGTTAGGTGACCTAAACTGGGATATGCTTAACACCTCGGCAGTCCTACAATCTAAGCTAGATGCCCTCAATCTCAAACAAATCATCAAGGAACCCACCAGGTACAACCCTAAATCTGTAAACAAGGGCACCCTCATAGACGCTATCCTGACCAACTGGCCCTCCAAATACACCTCCACTGTCTTCAACCAGGATCTCAGCGATCACTGCCTCATTGCCTGTATCTGCTACGGGTCCGCAGTCAAACGACCACCCCTCATCACTGTCAAACGCTCCCTAAAACACTTCTGCGAGCAGGCCTTTCTAATCGACCTGGCCCGGGTATCCTGGAAGGATATTGACCTCATCCCGTCAGATGAGGAAGCCTGGTCATTCTTTAACCTCTTGCTTCTACCTGAGACGCTTGCGTCCCAACTAGAGCTCTGGAAATGCAAATGCGCTACGCTAAATGCTAATAGTATTAGTTAAAACTCAAACGTTCATTAAAATACACATGCAGGGTATCGAATTAAAGCTACACTCGTTGTGAATCCAGGCAACAAGTCAGATTTTTAAAATGCTTTTCGGCGAAAGCATGAGAAGCTATTATCTGATAGCATGCACCAATACACTACAACACAAAAGCCCCGCAGGGGACGTAAACAAAATAATTAGCATTTCGGCGTTACACAAACCGCACAATAAAATAGAAAACAGTCATTACCTTTCACCATCTTCTTTGTTGGCACTCCTAGATGTCCCATAAACACTATTGGGTCATTATTTCGATTAAATCGGTCCATATAAAGCCAAGATATCGTTATATGTAGACTGTGTGATAAACAAAAAAAACAGCGTTTTCAAAACGTAACGTCATTTTTTAAAATTCAAAAAGTCGACGATAAACTTTCACAAAACACTTCGAAATACGTTTGTAATGCAACTTTAGGTATTAGTAAACGTTAATAAGCGATAAAATTCATCAGGAGGCGATGTAAAGATCATTAGCTGTCCGTCTGGAAAAATGTCCGGCTAGAAACTCAACGAAAATATCCGGTCCTAGACCTGAAGAAATACGGTGCCCTGCATGTGTTTGACCAAGAAAAAACTCGAAGGGAAATGACAAGACTCTAGACACCGTGTGGAAGCTGTAGGTACTGCAACCTCAGTCAATTAATTGTGGTTCACCTTTATCAATGGGTTCAATTAGCGCATGGATATATTTTCCCATTTTCAGTGATCAGTTTTTCCTGTGCTTTTCGATGTAAATGCCGTTCTGGTAAAGCCACAGCAGTGATTTAACCAGTTTTATAAACGTCTGAGTGTTTTCTATCCACACAGACTAAGCAAATGCATATACTATATTCCTGGCATGAGTAGCAGGGCGCTGAAATGTTGCGCGATTTTTAACAGAATGTTCAAAAAAGTAGAGGATAGAAGCAACAGGTTAAAAGTAACTTCCTCACCATCTTAGATAAGCATGCTCCGTTCAAAAAATGCAGAACTAAGAACAGATATAGCCCTTGGTTCACTCCAGACATGACTGCCCTCAACCAGCACACAAACATCCTGTGGCGGACTGCAATAGCATCGAATAGTCCCCGCGATATGCAACTGTTCAGGGAAGTCAGGAACCAATACACGCAGTCAGTCAGGAAAGCAAAGGCCAGCTTTTTCAAGCAGAAATTTGCATCCTGTAGCTCTAACTCCAAAAAGTTATGGGACACTGTAAAGTCCATGGAGAACAAGAGCACCTCCTCCCAGCTGGCCACTGCACTGAGGCTAGGTAACATGGTCACCACCGATAAATCCACGATAATCGAAAACTTCAACAAACATTTCTCAACGGCTGGCCATGCCTTCCTCCTGGCTACTCCAACCTCGGCCAACAGCTCCGCCCCCCCCCCCCCGCAGCTACTCGCCCAAGCCTCTCCAGCTTCTCCTTTACCCAAATCCAGATAGCAGATGTTCTGAAAGAGCTGCAAAACCTGGACGCGTACAAATCAGCTGGGCTTGACAATCTGGACCCTCTATTTCTGAAACTATCTGCCGCCATTGTCGCAACCCCTATTACCAGCCTGTTCAACCTCTCTTTCATATCGTCTGAGATCCCCAAGGATTGGAAAGCTGCTGCAGTCATCCCCTTCTTCAAAGGGGGAGACACCCTGGACCCAAACTGTTACAGACCTATATCCATCCTGCCCTGCCTATCTACGGTCTTCGAAAGCCAAGTCAACAAACAGATCACTGACCATCTCGAATCCCACCGTACCTTCTCCGCTGTGCAATCTGGTTTCTGAGCCGGTCACGGGTGCACCTCAGCCACGCTGAGGTACTAAACGATATCATAACCGCCATCGATAAGAGACAGTACTGTGCAGCCGTCTTCATCGACCTGGCCAAGGCTTTCTACTCTGTCAATCACCATATTCTTATCGACAGACTCAGTAGCCTCGGTTTTTCTAATGACTGCCTTGCCTGGTTCACCAACTACTTTGCAGACAGAGTTCAGTGTGTCAAATCGGAGGGCATGTTGTCCGGTCCTCTGGCAGTCTCTATGGGGGTGCCACAGGGTTCAATTCTCGGGCCAACTATTTTCTCTGTATATATCAATGATGTTGCTCTTGCTGCGGGCGATTCTCTGATCCACCTCTACGCAGACGACACCATTCTGTATACTTCTGGCCCTTCCTTGGACACTGTGCTATCTAACCTCCAAATGAGCTTCAATGCCATACAACACTCCTTCCGTGGCCTCCAACTGCTCTTAAACGCTAGTAAAAACCAAATGCATGCTTTTCAACAGTTCGCTGCCTGCACCCGCATGCCCGACTTGCATCACCACCCTGGATGGTTGCGACCTAGAATATGTGGACATCTATAAGTACCTAGGTGTCTGGCTAGACTGTAAACTCTCCTTCCAGACTCATATCAAACATCTCCAATCTAAAATCAAATCTAGATTTGGCTTTCTATTCCGCAACAAAGCCTCCTTCACTCACGCCGCCAAACTTACCCTAGTAAAACTGACTATCCTACCGATCCTCGACTTCGGCGATGTCATCTACAAAATTGCTTCCAATACTCTACTCAGCAAACTGGATGCAGTTTATCACAGTGCCATCCGTTTTGTTACTAAAGGACCTTATACCACCCACCACTGCGACCTGTATGCTCCAGTCGGCTGACCCTCGCTACATATTCGTTGCCAAACCCACTGGCTCCAGGTCATCTACAAGTCCATGCTAGGTAAAGCTCTGCCTTATCTCAGTTCACTGGTCACGATGGCAACACCCACCCGTAGCACGCGCTCCAGCAGGTGTATCTCACTGATCATCCCTAAAGCCAACACCTCATTTGGTCGCCTTTCCTTCCAGTTCTCTGCTGCCTGTGACTAGAACGAATTGCAAAAATCGCTGAAGTTGGAGACTTTTATCTCCCTCACCAACTTTAAACATCTGCTATCTGAGCAGCTAACCAATCGCTGCAGCTGTACATAGTCCATCGGTAAATAGCCCACCCAATTTACCTACCTCATCCCCATACTGTTTATATTTATTTACTTTTCTGCTCTTTTGCACACCAGCATCTCTACCTGCACATGACCATCTGATCATTTATCACTCCAGTGTTAATCTGCAAAATTGGAATTATTAGCATACCTGCTCATGCCTTTTGCACACAATGTATATAGACTCTTTTTTTCTACTGTGTTATTGACTTGTTTATTGTTTACTCCATGTGTAACTCTGTGTTGTTGTCTGTTCACACTGCTATGCTTTATCTTGGCCAGGTCGCAGTTGTAAATGAGAACTTGTTCTCAACTAGCCTATCTGGTTAAATAAAAAAATAAAAAAATAAAACCTAACTGTAGTTTACAACGATGACTGTGCAGCCAGCCGGGCTGAATAATTCTGTGCATACAGTTACATTACACAAGAGCTAGCTGAGCAAGTTTATCTTTATTGCACCGGAATGCTGACCTCCTCAGATAATTGAATATCTGCGTGAGAGAGTGAGAGATACAAGATTAACAGCCCTCCCAGCTCCTCTCCTCTCTTCTCCCAGCCACTCTGGAACCACTGAGGAGTTTGTTTCTCTGTGACCCACTTCCCTCTACTCAGCCTGGAGAAAGACACTCTTGTTTCTCCCAGTAAGAGGTGGATGTATGGAAGGGAGATAAGGCAGAGGGCTTTTTCAGATGCCCTAGGGGGAACATTGTTCATTTTAGGGAGACAATCTAATGATGGGTGGCATTTAATTCCACTGTCCATAAAATTAATCTTTAGGCCTAGACACTGTCAATGGGTAATTCCTCATCTCTGCACTGGGTGAAAAGTGAGTGGTCCTCATCTTATCTGTCAACTGTTTCAACCGTTTCAAACCATAGTTATCTATAAAAACGGAATCTACCAAGCCGACAAGAGTACAAGTTTGTGTGTATGTGTGTGCATGTGTGTGTGTGTGCATGAGTGTGTGTGTGTGCGTGTGAAATATGAAAGAAAGAGCTGCCTCTATCTCACACTCCTCATATCTAATTACAAGTGGTGTCTGGTGGAGTGGAGTGCTGGAGAGAAAAAACAGCTCTCTACTGTCAGAAGACCATGTTCCTTTGTTCCATTCCAGAAGCCATTTACAAAACAGCTCTGCTCTGTCTCACTCACTCACTCACTCACTCACACACACACACACACACACACACACACACACACACACACACACACACACACACACACACACACACACACACACACACACACACACACACACACACACACACACACACACACACACACACACACACAAACACATATCCACTGTTTAGGCACTTGGCCATTCATACAGTGTGTCGAGAGGTAAATCCAGTCCTCAAAGTACAGGGAGATAGCACCCAAGCACATGCCTGTACCATTAAAATATCTTTAGTTTACCTTTTAAAAGCTGATTTTTTAATGTTTTAATTTTTTAATTTCACCTTTATTTAACCAGGTAGGCAAGTTGAGAACAAGTTCTCATTTACAATTTCGACCTGGTCAAGATAAAGCAAAGCAGTTCGACACATACAACAACACAAAGTTACACATGTAGTAAGACAAACATACAGTCAATAATACAGTAGAAAAATAAGTCTATAAACGATGTGAGCAAATGAGGTGAGATAAGGGAGGTAAAGGCAAAAAAAGGCCATGGTGGCGAAGTAAATACAATATAGCAAGTAAAACACTGGAATGGTAGATTTGCAGTGGAAGAATGTGCAAAGTAGAAATAGAAATAATGGGGTGCAAAGGAGCAAAATAAATAAATAAGTGCAGTAGGGGAAGAGGTAGTTGTTTGGGCTAAATTATAGATGGGCTATGTACAGGTGCAGTAATCTGTAAGCTGCTCTGACAGCTGGTGCTTAAAGCTTGTGAGGGAGATAAGTGGTTATGGTTGAAGTGTTTACCCCGTTATCAAAACAACACAATATTCATCATCAAAGTATTATTTATATTCAGCCTGAGCTGTTTGATTTTCAATCGATACATTTCCTGCAACTAGGCATTTACTAAATTACTGGGTAAATACTACATGGATATTTGTTCTTCTTCTACTTTGCACAGGGAAATAAATCCAATGTTTCGTAACGTTTACCCCCCATCAGTTAACCTGGATAGGGAAATGGCGTCGACAGATAGGGCTGCCGTGCTTCTAGCGCTTAGTAAACTTTGCAGTACTTAGTTATTTTGTGTGTTATTTCTTACATTATTAGTCCAGAATTGTTTTTGTGTTATTACATACAGCAGGGATAAACGTTTGGATATCAGAGCGATGGTAACTCACCAGCATTACGACCAGGAATACAACTTTCCCGAATCAGATCCTTTATTCGTACCCCCCAGGGCAATTGAACTGATTCTAGAGGCTGATCCAAAACACCTTCGGCGGATGAGAGGTACTCGGAGGGGACTTCTAGTCCGACTCAGGAAGCGCGCATATCACCCACCGCTTCTGAGTATATTACTCGCTAATATTCAGTCTCTAGATAATAAAGATGACGATCTCAGGGGACGAGGATTTCCTTACAGAGAGACATCAGGGATTGTAACATACTCTGTTTCATGGAAGCATGGCTCTCACGGGATATACTGTCTGAGTCCGTACAGCCAGTTGGGTTCTTAGTCCATTGCGCAGACAGGACTAAATATCACTCCGAGAAGAAGAAGGGCAGAGGTGTATGTTTCATGATTAACTACTCATGGTGTGATTGTGATCACATACAGGAACTCAAGTCCTTTTGTTCACCCAACCTAGAATACCTCACGATTAAATGTTAACCGTAATAACTCCCAAGAGAATTATTTTCGGTTATAGTCACAGCCGTGTATATACCACGACGGCCCTCAAAGAACTTCACTGGACTTTACGCAAACTATAAACCACATATCCTGAGTCCGCACGATTAAATGTTAACCGTAATAACTCCCAAGAGAATTATTTTCGGTTATAGTCACAGCCGTGTATATACCACGACGGCCCTCAAAGAACTTCACTGGACTTTACGCAAACTATAAACCACATATCCTGAGTCCGCATGTATCGTCAGCTGGGGATTTCAACAAGCAAATTTGAGAAAAACGTTACAGAAGTTCTATCAACACATTGACTGTAGTACTTGCGCTGCAAAAACAATTGACCACTGCTACTCTGGGATGCTACTTCTGGGATGCTTATAAGGCCCTCCCCCACCCTCCTTTTGGCAAATATGATCATGACTCCATTTTGCTCCTCCTTTCCTATAAGCAGAAACTCAAACAGGAAGTAGCCCTGCTATGGACTATTCAACGCTGGTCTAACCAACGGGAATCCACACTTCAGGACTGTTTTGATCATCCGGACTGGGATAGGTTCCGGGTAGCCTCTGATAATAACATTGACAAATACACTGATACGGTGACTGAGTTTATCAAAAAGTGTATAGGAGATGTTGTACCCACTGTGACTTCTAAAACCTACCCTAACCAGAAACTGTGGCTAGATGGCAGCATTCGCACAAAACTGAAAGCACGGACCATTGAATTTAACCATGGCAAGGTGACTGGGAATACGGTTGAATACAAACAGTGTAGTTATTCCCTCCTTAAGGCAATCAAACAGGCAAAATGTCGGTATAGAGACAAAGTCGCAATTCAACGGCACAGACACAAGACGTATGTGGCACGGTCGACAGACCATCACGGATTACAAAGGAAAGCCAGCCACATTGCGGACACCGACGTCTTGCTTCCGGACAAGCTAAACACCTTCTTCGCCCGCTTTGAGGATAACACAGTGCCACTGACGCGGCCTGCTACCAAGGACTGTGGGCTCTCCTCCTCTGTGGCCGATGTGAGTAAGACATTTAAGCGTGTTAACCCTCGCAAGGCTGCCGGTCCAGACAGCATCCCTAGCGGCGTACATCAGCCTCAGGAGGCTGAAGAAATGTGGCTTGGCGCCTAAAACCCTCACAAACTTTTACAGATGCACAATTGAGAGCATCCTGTCAGGCTGTATCATCGCCTGGTACGGCAACTGCACCGCCCGCAGTGCTCTCCAGAGGGTTGTGCGGTCTGCCCAACATATCACCGGGGGCAAACTACCTGCCCTCCAGGACACCTACAGCACCCGAAGTCACAGGAAGGCCAAAAAGATCAAGGACAACAACCACCCAAGCCCCTGCCTGTTCACCCCGCTATCATCGAAGGCGAGGTCAGTACAGGTGCATCAAAGATGGGACAGAGAGACTGAAAAACAGCTTCTATCTCAAGGCCATCAGACTGTTAAATAGCCATCACTAGCACATTAGCGGCTGCTGCCCTATATCGACTTGAAATCATCACTGCCCACTTTAATAATGGAACACTAGTCACTTTATTAATGTTTACATATTTTGCATTACTCATCTCATATGTATATACTGTATTCTATCCTATTCCACTGTATCTTAGTCTATGCCGCTCTGACATTGCTCGCCCAAATATTTATATATTCTTATTTCCATTCCTTTACTTTAGATTTATGTGTTGTGTGAATTGTTGGGAAATTGTTAGATATTACTTGTTAGATATTACTGCACTGTTGGAGCTAGAAACACAAGCATTTCGCTACACTCACAATAACATCTGCTAAACATGTGTATGTGACAAATAACCTTTGATTTGATTTGGAGGAGAATGACTTCTTGTATTCAATAACTCTCTCACTTCACGGTTCAACGATTACACATTTTCTTTTTGCTGGAGAATTTAACTGTGGAGGGAGAAAGTGTCAACCGCACTCTGGCCTGGGCTATTGAAGTTATAATGGATATCACAGGCTTCATACTTTACTTTTCATAACACCAATTAAATCATGCAAGGCATGAATAATGGGCGTGCTGAGCTGAGGCAGTGGGAAAAGGCATGTTCAGTATTGATGGAAATCCGACTCAGTTCCTGCCTTGTGCAGAGGGGGGATATGCTTCACTGTGACAAGCTAAACATATGTTCTCATTTTGCAAGGAATAAAAAGAGGTGGGGCAACTGGAGCTAGCAGGATAGGACTGACCACATATAATGGTTCTAAAGCTTCTGTCTCATATAGTTTATAGGCAATAGGCCTGGTGAGGGAGGGTACAATGCACAGTTATTATGAATCCCAAATGGCACCCTATTTAGTGCATTACTTATGAGCCCAAAGTAGTGCACTATATAGGGAATAGGGGGCCATTTGGGGTGCAAGCTTAAACTCCTTGTCACATCTGCTCCTGCCACGCCCTCTAATGCTCATCCGGTGTCTCCTTGACCTGCCACCATTCCCTCAGTGCTCTCTCCCTCTTTTTCAGTGTGTGTGTGTGTGTGTGTATCGTTTGTTCCTGTTGTGCCTGTTTTTCCTTGCCTGACGTTGTTTTCCTCTCTGCTACAGTTCTGCCTGCTCTGACTCTGGTCCTGTCTCCAGTCCGTCTTCTCGTCAGTCCTGCTACTCTGTCCTGGATTCCCCACTCTACGCTCCCTTGGATTCCCCTCTGGACCTGCTTACCCTGTCCCAACACCTCTCGCTCCAGCCTCAGCCTCCACACCTGGTTTCCGGCAACCCGCCCGAGCTTCCCCTGGCCCGCACTCAATCTTCCCCCATGCTTCAATAAATACCTTGGTTACCTCATCCCAGTCTCCTCGTGTGAGTCTGCTCTTGGGTTCAGCTGTTCCGCTCCGTGTGAGACTCCTATAAGTGCAGAGGAGGCAGAGAGGGCCCTGTCTGAGCATGTGTATATTAAGATGTATATTCTGGGCATGATTCAAATTGGTTTGTTTCTCAGAACATTGTTTTGCCGTCATTCATGCAGGGCTACAAATGCTTGTGTACACTTTGCAGAGAGCTGGTAAGGTAGGGAGGGCAGCAGAAATGGACTGGCCATTGGGCCGTTCGGGGAAATGTCAGATGGGCTGGTCCATATGTAGCTCAGTGGGCCTGTCTAAATTGTTGTTTTGCGTGTGTATCAGACCTGGGATAACTACAGTTTTAAATATCCTTTGTGAGAAGTAAGAGGTTTTGGGGGGGGGGGGGGGGGCGACAAATAGCTACTTTGGAGGTCACTACTACAACAAAAAGTTACTACATTTTGAAAATATTTAAATATAGATCTCAGGAAGTGACTCCTTTTCAGAAACTACTGAATTGAATAATTTCCAAGTTAATTTAAATCCTAATTGTATCTCTCTAGGCCATTCATAAACGGGGGTTCTATCTGAGAGAAAATCATCCATATACTAAGACAGTAATAAACCAAACAGAAAAGTCAAATTAAAGTAAGGACCTGGGGGGGGGACAAAATGGCTTTATTCCCTATGAATCTCATCTGAGAGGCTCGGTTTGAAACTCTCCTGGTTAAGTTTGCTCTGTGTTTCAATGCTCAAAGATCTGTCCTTACAAGAGTAATATCCACTATAAAACTGTCTGGCTTATGACCCGTTTAGTGGCTGAGGCACTTTAGAGCCTTCGGACTGAGATTTTGTGTTCTGTTAGGTTTAGATGTGAAATTCCATCAGTGAAACCTTGCTGGAGCTTACCAGATTTTACTTAGATGTGTAAGTTGAGACTCAGTCAAGGAGAAGTCACAAGCAAGGTGTTGCTGTCAAGTTGTGTTCTGACTGCACTACCTCTCTACCCTGTCCATCTCTCTCTCTCTCTCTCTCTCTCTCTCTCTCTCTCTCTCTCTCTCTCTCTCTCTCTCTCTCTCTCTCTCTCTCTCTCTCTCTCTCTCTCTCTCTCTCTCTCTCTCTCTCTCTCTTCCTCCCCCTCCACCCCGTCCATCTCTGTCAACTGGCACAGATAGATTAGAGAAGAAAGACCCAGAAGCCACAACACAGCAGGTACACGGCCAAGGTTCAGTCACACTGTGAGACACAATGCGGTTGGCTAGCTGTAACTTAAGCAAGCAACTCCATTACTTGCAAGTGTTTTACACTTCTTAATTGCTCAACTCTGTTTCAACCCGGCCTCTGCCACCTGGCAGTATTTTAATCAGATATGAGGTTGTTAAAAGCAGGGCTTCCCGCATGGCATGGAGCGGGCTGAACACTGAGAATTCCTTTGATTAATAATCCTGACAAGTCATCCCATTATTATAAATTAAACTGCCACAACTGCAGTATGTGTTGTATTATCTTCCATTTCATAAAAGGCATGAAATGGATGCTGCTGTTTAAGACCATGCAGCTGATTAGGCAGCACAAACACTTCTCCTCCTGCTGTGAGCTATGTGTGTAGTTAGTCGATCCCTCTCTCTTTTTCCACAGCTTCCACATGTCACCGGGTAAACTATTTTCTGCGTCTGTGATTGCATGTGAATTCAATCTATGCCTAATTTGAAACCCAAACAGTGATACACACGCGAATGAACACACAGATGCATGTGCATACACGCACGCACGCACACACACACACAATCACTCACTCAACTACACACACACCACAACAACAGCAAGTACACAAGAAAGCACATCCAATGATCCATCAACTCCAGTCGCACACATGTTACAGTACATGTGACCAGGGGATTTTGTTATCCGGCTGGCAGTGCAAATTCACTGTCGACAACATAATCCGGGAGCAGTGTGCTGGAGAAAGGAGTGCTGTTGTGCCAGGTCAATCCACATCATTCCCCAGTAGCAGGGCTGTTTGTGATGAGCCGTGCTGCTCAGTGCTCAGTGTGGTGCTCTAGTGGCTGGGGACCTGTCATTATGGCTGCTTCCTGTGGCCTGGCTGCCTGGCAAACTGTCGCCCTGACAGGTTTCACAGCCACAGAGCGAGAGAGGTCTCTCTTATGATGACAACTGGCTGGTTGGTTCACCTGCAGCTGCAGCACCATCATGGATAATCAGGTTTAGGTTATGGTCAGGGATAGGGTGGATAGGATAGCAATTTACAACTGAAGGGAAGACTGTTCTTTATGAATGAGGTTCATATAATAGCCTAACAACAATAATATTAACACGTTCATAATTCAGTAAAAATGTAACAAAAAAAATCCAGTAATGTACACTGAGTATACAAAACATTAAGGATACCTGCTCTTTCCATGACATAGACTGATCAGGTGAATGAGGGTAAAAGCTATGATCCCTTATGGATGTCACTTGTTAAATCCACTTCAATCAGTGTAAATGAAGGGGAGGAGACAGGTTAAAGAAGGATATTTAAGCCTTGAGACAACTGAGACATTGTGTGTGTGTGTGTGTCATTCAGAAAGTAAATGGGTAAGACAAAAATATTTAAGTGCCTTTGAACAGGGTTGGGGGGTGCAACCCAATATTAGGATGGTGTTCCAAATGTTTGGTATACTCAGTGTACACTTTTCTACAGTAAAAATGTTAATCACACAGCATTGTGGTGACCATGCAGATGTCGACATTGCATTTTTATAGCAAGCTGGTGGAACACGTTTTTAAGCTAAATTCACGTTTGGATACGAGCTTGGTAAGTGACAGTTTAACAATATCTCTAGTCAGCTTTTAGTTTTATGAATTAACCTGATTTCACGTGTACCTTGTGGGATAACGTGTTCAGTGTATGGTGGATAACTAGCTAATGATAGGAGGGCGCGAGCATAACGCCACTGCTAGAGCAAGCTACCAGCACAGACAGAACAAAAAGCATGAACCCAGTGTTGCCAACTAAGCGACTTTTGTCGCTAGATTTAACACGTTTTCAGACCCCTCCAGCGACGTTTGTCTGTAAAAGAGTATAGTGACAAATGTAGCTACTTTTAAATGCTGCCCCAGTGACTTTTGGTTGATTTAGCGACTTCCTTGTTTGTGTGTGCCCGCTCAGATGTACTGCTCTGCAGTTCGATCCCTCTCGGTGCATGTCTGCACGAGTCACTTGAGCCCCTTCCCCTGCCTCTCCACTCTAGCCTCAGTCCCTTGCCTCTCCACTCTAGCCTCAGTCCCCTGCCTCTCTCCTCTGCCTCTCCACTCTAGCCTCAGTCCCCTGCCTCTCCACTCTAGCCTCAGTCCCCTGCCTCTCTCCTCTGCCTCTCCACTCTAGCCTCAGTCCCCTGCCTCTCCACTCTAGCCTCAGTCCCCTTCCTCTCTCCTCTGCCTCTCCACTCTAGCCTCAGTCCCCTGCCTCTCTCCTCTGCCTCTCCACTCTAGCCGCAGTCCCCTGCCTCTCTCCTCTGCCTCTCCACTCTAGCCTCAGTCCCGCCTCTCCTCTGCCTCTCCACTCTAGCCTCAGTCCCCTGCCTCTCCACTCTAGCCTCAGTCCCCTGCCTCTCTCCTCTGCCTCTCCACTCTAGCCTCAGTCCCCTGCCTCTCTCCTCTGCCTCTCCACTCTAGCCTCAGTCCCCTGCCTCTCTCCTCTGCCTCTCCACTCTAGCCTCAGTCCCATGCCTCTCTCCTCTGCCTCTCCACTCTAGCCTCAGTCCCCTGCCTCTCCTCTGCCTCTCCACTCTAGCCTCAGTCCCCTGCCTCTCCACTCTAGCCTCAGTCCCCTGCCTCTCTCCTCTGCCTCTCCACTCTAGCCTCAGTCCCCTGCCTCTCCACTCTAGCCTCAGTCCCCTGCCTCTCTCCTCTGCCTCTCCACTCTAGCCTCAGTCCCCTGCCTCTCTCCTCTCTCTCCACTCTAGCCTCAGTCCCCTGCCTCTCTCCTCTGCCTCTCCACTCTAGCCTCAGTCCCCTGCCTCTCTCCTCTGCCTCTCCACTCTAGCCTCAGTCCCCTGCCTCTCCACTCTAGCCTCAGTCCCCTGCCTCTCCTCTGCCTCTCCACTCTAGCCTCAGTCCCCTGCCTCTCCACTCTAGCCTCAGTCCCCTGCCTCTCCACTCTAGCCTCAGTCCCCTGCCTCTCCACTCTAGCCTCAGTCACCTGCCTCTCCACTCTAGCCTCAGTCCCCTGCCTCTCTCCTCTCCCTATCCACTCTAGCCTCAGTCCTGCCTCTCTCCTCTGCCTCTCCACTCTAGCCTCAGTCCCCTGCCTCTCTCTCCCTATCCACTCTAGCCTCAGTCCCCTGCCTCTCCTCTGCCTCTCCACTCTAGCCTCAGTCCCCTGCCTCTCTCCTCTGCCTCTCCACTCTAGCCTCAGTCCCATGCCTCTCTCCTCTGCCTCTCCACTCTAGCCTCAGTCCCCTGCCTCTCTCCTCTGCCTCTCCACTCTAGCCTCAGTCCCCTGCCTCTCCTCTGCCTCTCCACTCTAGCCTCAGTCCCCTGCCTCTCTCCTCTGCCTCTCCACTCTAGCCTCAGTCCCCTGGCTCTCCTCTGCCTCTCCACTCTAGCCTCAGTCCCCTGCCTCTCTCCTCTGCCTCTCCACTCTAGCCTCAGTCCCATGCCTCTCTCCTCTGCCTCTCCACTCTAGCCTCAGTCCCCTGCCTCTCTCCTCTGCCTCTCCACTCTAGCCTCAGTCCCCTGCCTCTCTCCTCTGCCTCTCCACTCTAGCCTCAGTCCCATGCCTCTCTCCTCTGCCTCTCCACTCTAGCCTCAGTCCCCTGCCTCTCCTCTGCCTCTCCACTCTAGCCTCAGTCCCCTGCCTCTCCACTCTAGCCTCAGTCCCCTGCCTCTCTCCTCTGCCTCTCCACTCTAGCCTCAGTCCCCTGCCTCTCCACTCTAGCCTCAGTCCCCTGCCTCTCTCCTCTGCCTCTCCACTCTAGCCTCAGTCCCCTGCCTCTCTCCTCTGTCTCTCCACTCTAGCCTCAGTCCCCTGCCTCTCTCCTCTGCCTCTCCACTCTAGCCTCAGTCCCCTGCCTCTCTCCTCTGCCTCTCCACTCTAGCCTCAGTCCCCTGCCTCTCCACTCTAGCCTCAGTCCCCTGCCTCTCCTCTGCCTCTCCACTCTAGCCTCAGTCCCCTGCCTCTCCACTCTAGCCTCAGTCCCCTGCCTCTCCACTCTAGCCTCAGTCACCTGCCTCTCCACTCTAGCCTCAGTCCCCTGCCTCTCTCCTCTCCCTATCCACTCTAGCCTCAGTCCCCTGCCTCTCTCCTCTGCCTCTCCACTCTAGCCTCAGTCCCCTGCCTCTCTCCTCTCCCTATCCACTCTAGCCTCAGTCCCCTGCCTCTCCTCTGCCTCTCCACTCTAGCCTCAGTCCCCTGCCTCTCTCCTCTGCCTCTCCACTCTAGCCTCAGTCCCATGCCTCTCTCCTCTGCCTCTCCACTCTAGCCTCAGTCCCCTGCCTCTCTCCTCTGCCTCTCCACTCTAGCCTCAGTCCCCTGCCTCTCCTCTGCCTCTCCACTCTAGCCTCAGTCCCCTGCCTCTCTCCTCTGCCTCTCCACTCTAGCCTCAGTCCCCTGGCTCTCCTCTGCCTCTCCACTCTAGCCTCAGTCCCCTGCCTCTCTCCTCTGCCTCTCCACTCTAGCCTCAGTCCCATGCCTCTCTCCTCTGCCTCTCCACTCTAGCCTCAGTCCCCTGCCTCTCTCCTCTGCCTCTCCACTCTAGCCTCAGTCCCCTGCCTCTCTCCTCTGCCTCTCCACTCTAGCCTCAGTCCCCTGCCTCTCTCCTCTGCCTCTCCACTCTAGCCTCAGTCCCATGCCTCTCTCCTCTGCCTCTCCACTCTAGCCTCAGTCCCCTGCCTCTCTCCTCTGCCTCTCCACTCTAGCCTCAGTCCCCTGCCTCTCTCCTCTGCCTCTCCACTCTAGCCTCAGTCCCATGCCTCTCTCCTCTGCCTCTCCACTCTAGCCTCAGTCCCCTGCCTCTCTCCTCTGCCTCTCCACTCTAGCCTCAGTCCCCTGCCTCTCTCCTCTGCCTCTCCACTCTAGCCTCATTCATCTCCCCGCTGCTGCAACAGTGGGTGAAGTTAATTTATTCTTTCTAGATCTCTCAGTGACAAACACACCTTTTTCCTTCTCTCCATCCATCCACATGGCTACAGGCTGCACTTTGCTACCTGTGAAAATAATTTTTAAATGTGCCTCTTTTGTAAGTACCCCAAAAAACGGAGACAGTGGGAGAACCTACTCAATTAAGTAAAAACATTTTTTTAAATGTTAAAAAAAAACAATGTATTATTAGCTAGCTATCTAGTTGGCTACAGTAGGCCACTTTGTAGGCTAACTAAGCTGCTAGCTAGCTAAATTTACACACTGTTTAGCTAAGTGTATAAATAGCTAAATGTTAGCTATCTATCTTGATGTAATCATTGTAAATTAAAAAGTCCCTAAATGCATTTGTAAATAACAGGGTGAAATTGCAGCTGTCATTGGAGAGTGTAGGCTACTGGATAGTGCAGGTCATTTTGTGGGAGGACATTATGAAAAGATTCACAAGTTCCACTCCCTAGAAGGGAAAACTTTGAGGACAGAGAGATAGTAGCAACATAATATTCAGTGCTGTCTAATTTGAGTATAATGAAGTCTGCTTCTTTGTGATGTTTTCATCCTCAGATATGGAAACCTGTGAATGTCTCAAGAGACTAAGCACTTGGTCCCTTTCAGACCATTTTTGTGAATAACTTTTTGTGCAGTGTGAACACTTCAAAGGAACTTAGACCCCTCGAAGCGAATGGAACTGAGACCATCTCGAGAGGTGGTCTGAGTTCAGTATGCTTCAATTCTGCAGTCCGGTTCCCTTTTTTAGGACAATGTGAATGCAAAGCTCCCCAGGTTAATTTATTCCTGCACCACACACTAGACTACCGCAACACCGTTTTCCCTGCCATAAACCCTCACAATGGTGCCACAAAAGAGAGATGATGATGTGTTTTTTATTTTACTAGTCAGTTAAGAACAAATTCTTATTTTCAATGATGGTCTAGGAACAGTAGGTTAACTGCCTTGCTCAGGGGCAGAACAACAGATGTTTACCTTGTCAGCTCAAGGATTCAATCTTGCAACATTTCCGTTGCAAGTCTGGCGCTCTAACCGCTAGGCTACCTGCCGCCACGATGATCAAGGACGCACAGAAACTCCAAAATGTGTGGAGTTTTAGTTCAGATTATTTGTTTGTAATATGTGATCTATAGGCTAAGAGCTCCATAAGCTATTTATTGATTGTGGGGGTTGAATAGAGAAGACAACAGAAGAAGACAATATATTTGGTGAGAATCACAACATAGGGTACAAAATCTATTCTAGCTCTTAAAGGGGCAGTAGCCTACATTGGGTGTACAATTTATAATTACAGCATTTTCATGATTTATTCTGCAGTTATTCTATTGCTATTTATTTTATTACCAATCAAATGTACATATTAATAGTGTCTTAGTATCTTCTGATTACAATTACTATGTCTCATATTTTAACTAAATGCAATCTATTAGCTTCCAAATTGTAAGTAGGTATATCTAGCTATCCGATAACCCATTCTGATGGAATGACTTGTCCTGTACTTTGTAAAAACCCAGAGTGCATGGAGTGAATGTTGAAAAAATATCTTGGTTCCTTTCTAAATGTAACGGATGTAAAATGGCTAGCTATTTAGCGGTGGTGTGCGCTGGTAGCGTTTCAATCGGTGACGTCACTCTGAGACCTTGAAGTAGTGGTTCCCCTTGCTCTGCAGGGGCAGCCGCGGCTTTTGTGGAGCGATGGGTAACGATGCTTCGTGGGTGACTGTTGTTGATGTGTGCAGAGTGTCTGTGTTTCTTTGTTTCTGTGTTGTATTCTTAAATTAACATTTACATTTTGTGTGGATTTCCAATCTGATTTATGTGATTGTCACTCTCTCTCAGTATAAGAGCTATGCTAATCCATTTAGCAGCTTATCATATGACATGCATTGCCAATGTAGCCATAGGTTTATGGGCATCTGTCAACTGAAGCAGATAATAGCTGAACTCACACATTGTTTACATGTTGAGCTATATGTTCTCAATTTAAAATGATAGCAGTAGACAATGTACACTATATATATATATATATATATATATATACTGTATATATACAAAAGTATGTGGACACCCCTTCAAATTAGAGGATTCGACTATTTCAGCCACACCCATTGCTGACAGGTGTATAAAATTGAGCACACAGCGATAAAATCTCTATGGACAAACATTGGCAGTAGAATGGAATTACTGAAGAGGTCACTAACTTTCAACATGGCACTGTCATAGGATGCCACCTTTCCAACAAGTCAGTTTGTCAAATTTCGGCACTGCTAGAGCTGCCCCGGTCAACTACAAGTGCTGTTATTGTGAAGTAGAAACATCTAGGAGCAACAAAGGCTCAGCCGCTAAGTGTTAGGCCACACAAACTCACCGAACGGGGCTGTCGAGTGCTGAAGTGCGTAGCACGTAAAAATCGTCTATCATCGGTTGCAACACTCACTACCCAGTTCCAAACTGCCTCTGGAAGCAACGTCAGCACAAGCACTGTTCATTGGGAGCTTCATGAAATGGGTTTCCATGGCCGAGCAGACGCACACAAGCCTAAGATCATCATGTGCAATGCCAAGTGTCGGCTGGAGTGGTGTAAAGCTCGCCGCCATTGGACTCTGGAGCAGTGGAAATGTGTTCTCTGGTGTAATGAATCACGCTTCACCAGCTGGCAGTCGACAGATAAATCTGTTTTTGGCGGATGCCAGAGGAATGCTACCTGCTCGAATGCATAGTGCAAACTGTAAAGTTTTGGTCTTGGGCTGTTTTTCATGGTTTGGGAAATCTTAATGCTACAGCATACAATGACATTCTAGACGATTCTGTGCTTCCAACTTTGTGGCAACAGTTGGGGGAAGGCTCTTTGCTGTTTTAGCATGACAATGCCCCTGTGCACAAAGCAAGGTCCATACAAAAATGGTTTGTTGAGATTGGTGTGGAAGAACTTGACTGGCCTTCACAGAGCTCTGACCTCATCCCCATCGAACACCTTTGGATGAATTGGAATGCCGACTGCGAGCCAGGCCTAATCGCCCAACATCAATGCCCGAACCTCACTTATGCTCTTGTGGCTGAATGGAAAAATTCCCTGCAGCAATGTTCCAACATCTAGTGGAAAGACTTCCCGGAAGAGTGGAGGCTGTTATAGCAGCAAAGGGGGGACCAGCTTCATATTAATGCCCATGATTTTGAAATGAGATGTTTGACGAGCAGGTGTCCACATACTTTTGGTAATGTAGTGTATATGAGTTAATCCATATACCAGATTTTGTACATGCCTTTTAAGTGCTGACAAATACAATTGTAAAACTTGTAATTTAGGTACAGTGTGAAAATAAGGAGATGACAATTAGGCTACGGGAGATTGAATTAAATAATTTTCATTTCATAAATTTTTGCAATTTTGTTGCAAAATGATTTCAGTTGTTTCCATAAATAGACAGTGCATGGTTGCTCTATGTATAATTGACCCTGGATAAGCTTGCGACTAGGCTAACACGGCTAACCTTTTAGAATGATAGCAATATGCTGTTTTTATACAAATGTTGTTGGCTTTATAATCGTGAAATAAATGTTACTAGCTAATAGCTACAGTATCTATTTAGTTATACCAAGGTAGGTTGCAACTTTAGCTGACTTTTCTCAAAACTAACCTCATTGTGGCTAGCTACTTCTTGTCCCTCTTCCTAGTCTTTACAGCCAAATATCACTTCAGAAACATAAAAATATTGATATGCCCAGCATTGTAGACCATTTCTCGCCTCTTGCTGCTGCTTTAGTTCATCTCGAAATAAGAAAGGAATTCTGTGAAAACCAGCAAGCTGCAAACGTTCTAGAATATGTCACCAGTGCTTGTTTTGTTGAAATCTTTAGTCCTCGGGCACTGTTGTTCCTACGGCACTAATCTGGTGAGCACCTTTTAGAGCTCCGCTTAAGAAAGGCATTTCATTGGTTTGACTTGTTGTGAGGCATCATTGATTTACACCGGGTTCCCATTTAGAGGATGCAACTTAAAGTAATATCCACCTTTATGTCACATGTGCCTCGAACACATAAGGGCCACTCCACAGGACAACAAACCGCATCAGTGCCAGAAAGACCAATTAAAAATTTGGGAGAACCCTCTGGTGTGTCTCTGGTGTGTCTGTGACTGAGAATGAGCATTATGTTGAGCCAGAGGAGGATGACAATTTTCTACATGAAACTATAGGCAAAACTGTTATTACCATCTATTACATATCTATTGTCTAAACTATATGAAACTTTGATTGGTTTGGGGATTGCAGAAACCTACGTGAAGAATGTGATTGAGAAAATTAAGGGGGAAAAAATCTCCTTACATCATGCAATTGCAACCGCATGCAGATTTTTAAGCACTGACCAGAGAAGGAAAAACACTTTTAAGACAGAATTGACCTATGTTGACCCTGTACCACTGTTTTTAGGCAAAGATGACTCTGGGAAGGAATGTTTTACCCAGTATGTCTGTTACGGATACAAGTATCCTGTGTGTATATCCTGTGTGTGTGTTTATTTTCTCTCCTTCTCCCCTCACAGGTGAAAATCATCACTCCCCAATCAGTCACCAATCATCAATCAGAAGACACACCTCCTCCTGTTTCCTACCCAATTCACCGTTCCTTTCCCTTTGTTTAAAAACCCTGTTAGTTGTTTGCTGTGGAGCTCAATCTCTCTGTAAATGCCATGTCTGTAGGTCTCTCTGTTTCACTCTCTCTTTGTGTATTGACCTCTCTTTTGTTTGAGCACCTCCATAGCACTTTGTCATCACCTGTGAGTATTGTTTTTGGTTATGGTGTTTGTTTGCTGGTGGGAAAAGGGGGAACCAAGACAAGTCGCCCATGGGCATACACTACCCGTAAGTAAACTTTGTTAAATACACTAGTTAGAACTGGGCGGACCACCCACTGTATTTTTGGTTAGTTAGTTAGCTGTTAAAGTAGGCTAGTCTAGCTTAGGGGTGTTTTTGAATACTTATTGTTTCTTTCCTTGGGTCCAGCTCAGCCCCTTTTCCTGCTCCCCCCATTACTGTGTGTTTATTAATAAACCCTGAGTTTGACGGTAGATTTCAGTTGTCGTAGTTATTTTGTTCTCACTTTTACTTTGTCACTATTAGAATTTGTATGAGTTATGTTACGGGTCTCATTACCATCCCCCCCTAGACTGTCGGGCCAAAAGGGATTCGTAACAATGTCCCTATTAAGAACTGTTTCTGCACTTTTTGCATTTGTTTCATTAGTCCTCTGTTGATATGGTCTCAAAATGTATTGCATATCACCAATGAATTTTTTTCAAGGTATATAACTTTCAGAATACAGAAATAATTTTACCAAAATACATCATACCAGCTGTATTTCTGTATTTTGAAAGTTGTATACAGTTGAAGTGGGAAGTTTACATACACCTTAGCCAAGTACATTTCAACTCAGTTTTTCACAATTCCTGACATTTAGGCCTAGTAAAAATTCCCTGTCTTAGGTCAGTTATGATCACCACGTTATTTTAAGAATGATTTATTTCAGCTTTTATTTATTTCATCACATTTCCAGTGGGTCAGAAGTTTACATACACTCAATTAGTATTTGGTAGCATTGCCTTAAACATTTGACCCAAGTGAAACAATTTGGGTAGCCTTCCACAAGCTTCCCACAATAAGTTGGATGAATTTTGGCCCATTCCTCCTGACAGAGCTGGTGTAACTGAGGCAGGTTTGTAGGCCTCCTTGCTCGCACACGCTTTTTCAGTTCTGCCCACAAATTTTCTATGGGATTGAGGTCAGGGCTTTGTGATGGCCACTCCAATACCTTGACTTTGATGTCCTTAAGCCATTTTGCCACAACTTTGGAAGTATGCTTGGGGTCATTATCAATTTGGAAGACTCATTTGTGACCAAGCTTTAACTTCCTGACTGATCTCTTGAGTTGTTGCTTCAATACAACCACATAATTTCCCCCTCATGATGCAATCTATTTTGTGAAGTGCACCAGTCCCTCCTGCAGCAAAGCACACCCACAACATGATGCTGCCAACCCTGTGCTTCACGTTTGGGATGGTGTTCTTCGGCTTGCAAGCCTCCCCCTTTTTCTTCCAAACATAACGATGGTCATTATGGCTAAACAGTTCTATTTTTGTTTCGTCAGACCAGAGGACATTTCTCCAAAAAGTACGATCTTCGTCCCCATGTGTAGTTGCAAACCGTAGTCTGGCTTTTTTATGGCAGTTTTGGAGCGGTGGCTTCTTCCTTGCTGAGCAGCCTGTCAGGTTATGTTAATATAGGACTTGTTTTATTGTGAATATAAATACTTTTGTACCTGTTTCCTCCAGCATCTTTACACGGTCCTTTCTGTTGTTCTGGGATTGATTTGCACTTTTCGCACCAAGGTACGTTAATCTCTAGGAGACAGACCGTGTCTCCTTCCTGAGCGGTATGACTGCTGCGTGGTCCCATGGTGTTTATACTTGCGTACTATTGTTTGTACAGATGAACGTGGTACCTTCAGGCGTTTGGAAATTGCTCCCAATGATGAACCAGACTTGTGGAGGTCTACCACTTTTTTTCCGAGGTCTTGGATGATTTCTTTTGATTTTCTTTTGGTTTAGTAGTTTGTGAACAAGAAATTTGTGGAGTGGTTGAAAAAAATAGTTTTAATGACTTCAACCTAAGTGTATGTAAACTTCCGACTTCAACTGTACCTTAACTTGATTGCTGACATGAAAAACATTTTGAGACTATATCAACAAAAGGCTAATGAAACAAATACCAAAATATTGTTTTTGGGTGGAGTTTTCCTTTAAGGATGTAAGTAATGGAAATTTGATGATGCATAACCCATTATTTCAGACTGAACAATCATCTCTTCGCTTGATCTTGTATCAGGATGCATTAGAGGTGGTGAATCTATTAGGTTCAGGGTTCAAGAAACACAAGGTACTTACAGTTGACCTTACTCTGGCTGACATTTCGCCTCAAAATTGGTCAAACATTGGTTACATGTAGCTTGTTCTTCTGTGTATACAACAAGACTTCAAGTCTTTTGGACAGGAATTGGTTTCTGGCTCTCTGATCAAAGGCCTGAATGATTTGGAAGAGAATGGCATCATTTTAGAGGACAGGTGACCTCTTAAAGGTGGTTTGTTTGCAACTTCTGGTGATCCTCTCGGATTCCATAATATTGGAGGCTTTCTGGACAATTTTAGTTGCAGCATTCATTTCTGTTGCTATTGTGAAGTAGACAAAGCATAATTTCCAACCTCACCACATCTGTATGGCACAAAAAGAACTGTACAGTCCTATAAAAAGGATCTGTGCACCATCGATATCAGCAGACCAGATTGCGTGTCTTAAAGTGCTCATTGAGTATATTCAGACCCCTTTACTTTTCCCACATTTTGTTATGTTACAGCCTTATTCTAAAATGTATTCCGTTTTTGTTCCTCGTCAATCTACACACAATAGCCCAGAATAACAAAGCAAAAATAAAAAAGCTGAAATATCTCATTTACATAAGTATACAGACCCTTTACTCAGTACTTTGTTGAAGCACCTTTGGCAGTGATTACCGCCTTGAGTCATCTTGGGTATGATGCTACAAGCTGGGCACACCTGTATTTGGGGAGTTTCTCCCATTCTTCTCTGCAGATCCTCTCAAGCGCTGTTAGATTGGAACGGGAGCATCGCTGCACAGCTATTATCAGGTCTCTCCAGAGATGTTTGATTGGGTTCAAGTCCGGGCTCTGGCTGGGCCACTCAAGGATATTCAGAGACTTGTCTCAAAGCCACTCCTGCGTTGTCTTGGCTGTGTGCTAAGGGTTGTTGTCCTGTTGGAAGGTGAACCTTCACCCAGTCTGAGGTCCTGGGCGCTCTGGAGCAGGTTTTTCCATCAAGGATCTCACTGTACTTTTTCAGTTTTTCCCTCGATCCTGACTGGTCTCCTAGTCCCTGCCGCTGAAAAACATCCCCACTGCATGATGCTGCCACCACCATGCTTCACCATAGGGATGGTGCCAGGTTTCCTCCAGATGTGACACTTGGCATTCAGGCCAAAGAGTTCAATCTTAGTTTCATCAGACCAGAGAATCTTGTTTCTCATCGTCTGAGAGTCCGTTAGATGCATTTTGGCATACTCCAAGGCTGTCATGTGCCTTTTACTGAGGAGGAGTTTCCGTCTGGCCATTCTACCATAAAGGCCTTATTGGCGGAGTGCTGCAGAGATAATTGTCCTTCTGGAAGGTTCTCCCATCTCCACAGAGGAACTCTGGAACTCTGTCAGAGTGACCATCGGGATCTTAGTCACCTCCCTGACCAAGGCCCTTCTCCCCCAATTACTCCATTTGGCCGGGAAGACCGCTCTAGGAAGAGTGTTGGTGGTTCCAAACTTCTTCCATTTAAGAATGATGGAGGCCACTGTGTTATTGGAGACCTTCAATGCTGCAGAAATATTTTGGTAACCTTCCCCAGATCTGTGCCTCGACACAATCCTGTCCCGGCGCTTTACGGACAATTCCTTCGACCTCATGGCTTGATTTTTACACTGTCAGCTGAGGGAACTTTTATAGACAGGTGTGTGCCTTTCCAAATCATGTCCAATCAATTGAATTTATCACAGGTGGACTCCAATCAAGTTGTAGAAACATCTCAAGGATGATCAACGGAAACCGGATGCACCTGAGCTCAATTTCGAGTCTCATAGCAAAGGGTCTGAATACTTATGTAAATAAGGTATTTCTGATTTAATTTGTAATAAATTAGCAACATTTTCAAAAAACCTGTTTTTGCTTTGACATTATGGGGTATTTTGTTTTTTTTGTAACCATTTTAGAATAAGGCTGTAAAGTAACAAAATGTGGAAAAAGTCAAGGGGTCTGAATATTTTCCGAATGCAATGTAGACTCAAGGATTGTGCTTTTCGCAGAAAATCCTTCAAAACATCATTATTTCTTTCACTACCCAGATCTTATCACTCAATTTGGTCCACTTATTTGTCTCTGAAGATTGAGATTAGAAAGCAAACACCTTTTTTTAAGCAATGTGCAAGATAATTACACAACTTTTAAAACCTGTGTAAGACATTAGCTGAGAGACACTAGCTACTTCAGGCATATTTGAGTGCAGGCAACTTGTTCTCTCCGCATACACAAGTGGAGAAGGGGACAGAGTCCTCATCAAGTTACTATAATGGTAATATCAGGGATTCTGTAGCATGTTTTGATTTTCAACCTGAGAACACAGTGGCTGGCTGCTAATGAAATTACAGTGAAGGGCACCAAGTATAAGAAAAGCATGTGTGCTTTATTTGGAAAGAAGATGAGATATTACAGGTTGGGAGGCTAAAGTACATTTTGTCTCATCGAGATTTCAGTTTATTTTGTCTCAAACACTTTTTGGAGAAGTTGAGCGATTTGAGGTTTATTGCCAGGGAGCAACAGAAGTAGAATGTTTGCATTAAGCAAGAAGGATCTGTTAGACTATTACCCTCTTCCAGATTGCAAAGGTTTTGCCATGTCACCAATTGCCCTTCACCAGTCTTTTGCAGAGAAATTATCTGAGTATGTTAGAGCAATGCCTAATGTAGAGGAGATCAGGGAGGCCATTTTGTCAGCTGTGCTAGGTCTCCCCAAGGAGAATGTAAATCTACTACTCGACAGGCTGTTACTAGTTGGCGTGGAGAGTACCTTGGACCTGCACCATGTTAAAGAAGAGGGCCTTGCTGAACATGTCAGGCTTATCCAGTGCCCCAAGTTATTGATTGCCTGGAATCCTGAAGGTATATAATTAAAAAGGATAATAATATGAATATTTATTTTTAAAATCTGAATGTTTTTGATGAGTACAGAATTACTTAGTACATAAGAGTCATGCCACCAGTACTACAAATGGATCTCCACAGAGTCATGCCACCAGTACTACAAATGGATCTCCACAGAGTCATGCCACCAGTACTACAAATGGATCTCCACAGAGTCATGCCACCAGTACTACAAATGGATCTCCACAGAGTCATGCCACCAGTACTACAAATGGATCATCACAGCCTACTTGGTCAATCATTAGACATTAGACAATTCCATCTCCTTTCCAGTGTAGAGAATGCACATGGGCTGACAACTTCACTGTGCCATGGGGTAGTATAGCAAGTGGTATTAGGTCATCCAAACTCAGGTCTATCACCTGGGGATCGCAGAGAGATGATTAGGGTGCTGGTCGATGACATGCGCTGCTATTATGTCAACCTTTCAAGAAAAAAGTGTGAAAGAATTGCACAAAACAAAGTGAAGCAAGTTTTGCTGATGTGCTACAAGGTGGAGGAGGTGTCAATCAAGACAAGGGTATATAATGTAAACCAGGACAAACATACAGCACGTTACTGAAAACCAAGGCGTGTGCAGTCTGCTTCAACAGATTCCATCCTATCCAGAGGACATGCTACAGATGTGTGAAATGGCAACTTGAGACCTTCCCTCAGGGGAGACGCCGCCGAACCTAGAGGTAATGCGGCAGCAAATGAAAGATGTGCACTGAGGAGGGCATCACTGGGCAGAACGTGAAATGGTGCAGCAGTGTCTAAGCAAAACATACTACCTCCAACGACTTGAGATGAACAATAAACCAGCACCCCCCATTGCTGATGTGCCAGACAGATGGCCTTACCTTTTCACAAAGATCTATTTCTTCACTCATTTCCATCTTCTCACTGACATTCCAATCCTTACCAAGATTAATTTGGAAGGCACAAATATCCTCAACTTCTTAATGGAGAAGACTCTATATTCCAACCGCTGTATCGCAACAGCTGTATCACAACCGGCCATGATTGGGAGTCCCATAGGGCGGCGCACAATTGGCCCAGCGTTGTCTGGGTTTGGCCGGTGTAGGCCGTCATTGTAAATAAGAATTTGTTGATATCTGAATTGCCTAGCTAAATAAAAGTTACACAAGACCACAAATCCTGAATTGGAGAACACCTTGTACATGTTTGGAGAAAAGGTAAACTGCATCATACATACTGTTGCTTGTTGTGAACGTCGAGGAGAAGAGAGATGGCATCATCATTCAGGTCGATGTGAGTGTCTTAAGTCTTCATTTTTTTACTTGAGATTTTCCAAAATCCAACAGCTGTTCTTTAATACATCAGCAATTGTAGAAATTCCAGCCTGTATGGCGTCTGTATACAATTATGATGTGAAGCTCCAGGATTTTAACCTTTTCAGTTACTGGCCCATTGGATAAGTAAGTTGGTTGGATATTTGCAGTTTGTGTATTCTATTCTACAGTATGTATTTTAGCAGAGGCACTGATGGTTACAGGCCGCTGCATGCTGTCAGTGGAAGGAATAGAGGTGAACTTCACATCTGTCTTGGTGGCGCTCTTCTCCAGCTTTTACAACTTCAACCTGCAGTACCCGGAGGAGGCAGCCTGCACTCTTGAGTTCATCCAAAGGGAAAAGCAATGGAAGAAAGATGGAAGACAAAGGTGACCACCTGTGCTAATTAGCTATCTAGCGTGCTCCGAACACCCGTGTGTAACAAAATAAGGCCGCCAGAAACGTGTGGTCACTGAAAAATAGTGTTGGCTGCAAATGTGTTAACTGGTGTACAGTAAGTGCATATTTTGCATTTGGGAAATTATTCATGTGCAATTAAACTTTTTATTTAACCTTTATTTAAGTAGGCAAGTCAGTTAAGAACAAATAATTATTTCCAATGCCGGCCTATGAAAGTAAAGGGCTTTATGTTTCTAGAACCGTATCACAATTGAGAATAGATTCATGTTCAGATGGAGTATTTGGCTGTTTTGAGCCTGTCTACCTCTGAAAATAACATGTCCTTGGACATTTAGGAGTAACGGTAAGATCACATACAGTTCTTAACAGTACATTTTGTGCTACCTCTATCCCAGCTCAGAAACACAACTTTTGCCAACAAACAAAACTGTCACCTTACTTGTAATATCACGGAAGTATTAGCAAAATCGAAGAGAAATATGTGGTCCTTTTCAAAGTTGTCAGAGATTCCTCCAGAGAAAGAATGGAGAGAAACCACAATAAACTAGGCAAAGGCTCACACACACATTGCTTTGTGTATGTTACGAATCCCTTTTGGCCCGACAGTCTAGGGGGGATGGTAATGAGACCCGTAACATAACTCATGCAAATTATTGTGACAAAGTAAAAGTGTGCACGAAATAACCACGACAACAGAAAACTACCGTCAAACTCTAGGTTTATTTATAAACACACAGTAATGGGGGGAGCAGGAAAAGGGGCTGAGCTGGACCCAAGGAAAGAAACAATAAGTATTCAAAAACACCCCTAAGCTAGACTAGCCTACTTTAACAACAGCTAACTAACTAACCAAAAATACAGTGGGTGGTCCGCCCAGTTCTAACTAGTGTATTTAACAAAGTTCACCTACGGGTAGTGTATGCCCATGGGCGACTTGTCTTGGTTTCCCCCTTTTCCCACCAGCAACAAACAAACACCATAACCAAAAACAATACTCACAGGTGATGACAAAGTGCTATGGAGGTGCTTTAAACAAAAGAGAGGTTAAGACACAAAGCGAGAGTGAAACACAGAGACCTACAGACATGGCATTTACAGAGAGATTGAGCTAGAGATTGAGCTCTAGAACAAACAAATGATGGGGTTTTTAAACCATGGGGAAGGAACTGTGATAGGGTAGGAAATAGGAGGTGTGTCTTCTGATTGATGATTGATTGTTGACTGATTGGGGAGTGATGATTTTCACCTGTGAGGGGAGAAGGAGAGAAAAGAAACACACACAGGATACACACACACACAGGATAACTGTATCCGTAACATTAAATAGGAACTAAAATTGTGTGCAATCATTTGAAAGATAAAGTATATTTCAAGATCTCTTTATAGAGATCATTTGAAAAAATACAACTATGATGAGTCTTTCATCTCTAAACATGGTTCAAAATTGCACGTCTGAGTCGTCCATCAGTCTATGGTTCTCATTCATTCCCAAGACATTTGGAATTGTCACGCTCTGACCTTAGAGATCCTTATTATTCTCTATGTTTGGTTAGGTCAGGGTGTGACTCGGGTGGGAAAGTGTATGTTTTCTATATCTTTGTTTTTTGCTGTGTGTGTGTGGTTCCCAATCAGAGACGGCTGTCTATCGTTGTCTCTGATTGGGGATCATATATAAGTTGTCATTTTCCTTTTGGGTTTTGTGGGATCTTGTTTTCTGTTTGCTGTTTTTTGCCTGACAGAACTGTGCACTTTCATTTTCGCTTTTGTTATTTTGTTTGAGTGTTTTTTGAATTTAAAATCATGAACACTTTCCACGCTGCGCCTTGGTCCACTCTTCATTCTACAAACGAGAGCCGTTACAGGAATAAGATTGAATTAACCCACAGAAATCGAATTAGCATAATACATATATCCACGTAAAAATCTGTCAGTTTAAGCTAGAGATTTTTTAAAAATTGGCTGCGTCTCAATCCACTGCATCCGTCTATGTCGCACTTCCACGTCTGCAGTGAAAGGTGACAGAGCGGTGTTTGTCAGACCATGTGAAAATTGATCTTCTCACAAAATCGTATGTAGCATCTGAACGGTTTGGCCCCCATAAGCATCATGGGACCCGTCTGAAGTCGGACCACAGCCGATCTGCCAACTTCTGTCTGTAGCGTCCAAACAGTTTGGGCTAAACATAATATGATGAAGGTGAGACACTCACAGGTGAAACTCTCACAGACACGTGCATGTCGGTTGTTTTGCCCTAGGACTGCCCCAGGCCTCACAAGACTCGTCTAAAGGTCCCCCGGTACCAGTTGAGAAAATGTATGAAAGTGTATATGGAAACTGTTTAGTGTCAGAAATAAGGGATTAAATACATCGCTCAGATATAGGACAGACACTTTCTAACAGACTTCCTTTCGATTTTTAGGGGGATGATCTGTTGTTCCATGTAGTAAATCTGTTATTCAATGTGTTTGTATGGGCTAATAGCAGTAAGGCCCAAATAACCCCTCAAATAACCCTCCTTATGGGTTATAAAGTCCATCAGTTTCTTAAGGAGAGTACACACGTGGATTTATTGCTTGGCGTCTTTTCTTCAACTTTGATCCCTCTGATAGGTTGATGCCAACAAAGCCTCTGTAAAAACAATGCAATGCAAAATATTGTATTGTTAGATATCTAGGCAACTTTTAACTTTATATTGTAAGCATATTCTTAGGCACAAGAGGCACAACATTCTACAAATTAAAACTTCTGGCTTCTTTTGGTCCCTATTTGGACTTTGACTTAAAATGTGATCTGTGTTTACATTTCACAAGATTTGATTAAAGTTGCATATGTCACTTTTTGGGCATCCCGACAAAGTTCACATAGAAATGTGAGTTATAGATCTGTCAATCTCTTTGAACGCAAGTCTAAGAAGCGGTAAATCTGCTTATCTGCGCTATTTCTATGCGTTCCATTTTTATGTTTAGTTTTTACATCTTTTACTTTCGGTTTTGTACACCAGCTTCAATCAGCTAAAAATACAATATTTTGGGATATGGAAAATTGCGGTTTAGATGGTACAATGATTCTTTCTCTTTTGTCACAACTGAAATTAGGCAAATTATTATAATTTTTTCACAATCTAATGAATTGATTACAATGCAGCATACAAATGAACTATACTGTACACAAAGCTCCTTACAGTAGCAGTTCTGACCAAGAATCACTTTAGCCGTTTAGATAATAAATACGATTACATAGACCGTTGGGGACCTGATACTAGATCAGAACTCCCAACTCAGAGATTATATGTGAATAAAGACCCAGGCCTGTACACGAACATACAGTATATGTCAGAACATTCTGAATCTTATCACATGGCACAAGTGTGAATGAAGCCTTTATGAGCCTATAAAGGCTCCATTCACTGTAACATGGAAATATGGCCTTGTGAGAGCACTGATTTGTAGTAATTGTACCTTTTTGTATTCTGAAAAATCTTTCTCAATTATATGAAACTAAACTTCCAAATGTTTCCAAAACCATATAGCAAGCAAGGATTATTAACATGTAAACAGAGCATCTGGACTATGGTACACAGTCCTGCTCTGTCATCAATGGTTCAATTGAGAACCAATATAGGGCCCCTGTCTTACAAGAGTTGAATGTTCATCTTGTCATTATTCTACTGCCAAATGTTATTACTGTGACCTGTCTTTGAGTTTAGCTTCGAGAGCTAATTAAATTCAACATTAACTGTACTTAAGAAGTTACTGGTGCCTCATTTATAGTAATTTACTGGCAATTAAGTTTCCAATAAAGTATTGTAATATTTATGATTTACAGTGAGTTACTGATGTTCATTTACAGTACTATAATATACAGTACCAGTCAAAAGTTTGGACACAACTACTCATTCAAGGGTTTTTCTTATTTAAAAAAAAAAAAGTATTTTCTACATTGTAGAATAATGGTGAAGACATCAAAACTATGAAATAAGACATATGGAATCACCCTTTGCCTTGATGACAGCTTTGCACACTCTTGGAATTCTCTCAACCAGCTTAATGAGGTAGTCACCTGGAATGCATTTCAATTAACAAAGGAATTTCTTTCCTTAATGCATTTGAGCCAATCAGTTATGTTGTGACAAGGTAGGGATGGTATACAGAAGATAGCCCTATTTGGTAAAATACCAAGTCCATATTATGGCAAGAACAACTCAAATAAGCAAAGAGAAACAACAGTCCATTACTTTAAGACACAAAGGTCAGTCAATCTCAAGATCTTTGAACGTTTCTTCAAGTGCATTTGCAAAAACCATCAAGCGCTATGATGAAACTGGCTCTCATGAGGACCACCACAGGAATGGAAGACCCTGTGTTCATTTACAGTAATATAATTATAAGGGCACAAGGCGAGACCCAAATGCAGACACAGGAGGTAAATGGTTGAGCTCGGATATTTATTATAACAAAAGGGGTAGGCAAAAGGCAGGTCGGGTACAGGCGAGAGTTCATAAACCAGGTCAGAGTCCAAACAGTACCAGGCGATAGGCAGGCTCGAGGTCAGGGGCAGGCAGCGTGGTCAGGCAGGCAAGGGTGAAAACCAGGAGGGTGAGAGACTGGGAAAAGCAGGAGCTGAGACACAAAAACGCTGCTTGACTTGACAAACAAGACGAACTGGCACAGAGAGACAGGAAACACAGATATATATACACCGGGGATAATAAGCGACACCGGGGATAATAAGCGACACCTGGAGGAGGTGGAAACAAGCACAAGGACAGGTGAAACAGATCAGGGCGTGACAATAATACATATTTACAGTAAGTTACTGGTGCCTCATTTACAGTAATTTAATGGCAAAAAGATTCACAGTACTTCATTGCCAGTAATTTACTGTAAAATGTACAATAACTTTTTTACAGTCAATAACCCACCCTTAATTGGGTTATAATATGTCACAGATTACTAGCTATTAACTTGGCCTTTACAATTTGTAAATAACGCATACAGCTGAGTGGACACATTATCATACTGCAGTGAAGTAATCTTACATAATCCTATTTCCAGACTCTCTGTTGTTGTGATCAGGCAGGATATAGCTAATTTCCCCACTTAATTTGGTTGTTTTCACATTCATTGCTTTTATACATTGTCCTCTCAGCACTATGTTCCCTACCTGAGGCTGGAAGCCTAGATTTTGAGAGATAAAATTGCTGATGGCACCACTAATGGGTCTGTGCTGTGGAGCTATAACCAGCCGGCTATCCAGCCAGTCCACACTTGCACTGAGCTGAGAAGGCCTAATTGGGCTGTTAGAGAGGGTTGACTCAGATACTGTACACTCTAGTCCATGGCTGATTCAGTGAGCTGGGTTAGCCATCCACACTCAAGGACTTCTTCATGGGAGATGAACCAATCAATGCACCCCCCCCCCCCCCTCCACACTGATGGATCTATAATTAAAGAGAGCACTGGACTAAATGTAATGCATAAACTCCACTTGGAGAGGTAGAACGGGGGATCGATGGGAGGTAAAGGGGACCCGGCCAAAGCTCCATTGGCCGCTTGGAAACATATGTTGTTGCAGCCAGGGCTATCCCTAAAGTGCAACTCTGGCTCAGTGTGTGTGAGAGAGAGAGGAAGCCAGAGAGAGAGTGAGGTCAAGACAATAAAAGGGTAATTTCTCTGGGTCATGACTCATTAAATTGTTAGCTTGTAATGAATCTATATGAGATGGGAAGTCATTAGCAGTGCAAGGTATGCCTTAATTATACATCACATTTCTTCAACGTTACATTTGTTTCCTATTCAGCAACATCACATTTGTTTCCTATTCAGCATCACGTTTCCTATTCAGCATCACATTTATTTCCTATTCAGCATCACATTTTATTTCCTATTCAGCATCACATTTATTCCTATTCAGCATCACATTTATTTCCTATTCAGCATCACATTTATTTCCTATTCAGCATCACATTTTATTTCATATTCAGCATCACATTTTATTTCCTATTCAGCATCACATTTATTTCCTATTCAGCATCACATTTATTTCCTATTCAGCATCACATTTTATTTCCTATTCAGCATCATGTGTTTCCTATTCAGCATCACATTTGTTTCCTGTTCAGCATCACATAAGTATCCTATTCAGCATCACATTTAGTTTCTATTCAGCATCACATTAGTTTCCTATTCAGCATCACATTTGTTTCCCATGTATCACGGAATGATGTATCATGATTTGTTATCCCATTGACAGCAACTCTGCTTGTCTGTTTTATTGTTGTGTCCCTAGTGTGATTATTCCACCGCTGCTGCACAGTTCAATAATTTAATAATATACAGTACAGACTCAATAGTACAGACACAATGAATTTACTCACACATAATTCCCTTCCCAGACACAGAATGATGAATCTGGCTTCTCCACCACCCCAGAGCATGACTCAAAACACAACTCATAGAATAGACTTCTCTCTTTGTGTCTCTATCTTTTTTGCTCTCTCTCTTTTATCTCTCTTTCTTCTCTCTCGCTGTCTCTTTCTCTCTCTCCCTCTTTCTCTATCTCTCTTTCCATACCTTTATCTCTTTCTCTCTCTAAGTAAAAACAAGTGCCTGAGAACACAAATGAATACTCCAAATAAGACTTAATGTGATGTCTAGACCCAGGGTAATTTGAGACTGCCTTGCAAACTGCTTCAATTTGTTGTTTCCTCTATCAAGAGCATTGAGATTACCACAGACTCACATCATGCATGTTCAAGGCTTTCATCACTGTGAAGTTGTCAAAGTAATCCATTTTTATCCATGAACGTGTGTTAAAGCACCATGTGAAAAACACATCAATAAACTTAAACACGTGTTCTGGCTTGTTTTCATGCCATGAGTCTCTGTTGTTGAACATGAATGTTGACTTGAACACAGTTTGCCATTTGAGAGTAAAAGGCAGCAATAAGAGGCTGACTACGACTGCATTAAGAACCATGTCTAAGGGGACAGACAGTACAGAGTGCAGTGACATGATGGCAGAGCTCCCTCAGCCCCAGACGAGCTCATGTGAAGTGTCTGAAAACGAATCTGCCGTCCACCCACGGGGTCTGGCTAATTAGAATTGCGAACTCATCTCTCACCTTTCGCTCAGGCCAAAGGAAACTGCAAAAGCTTAAAGTCAACCTGAGAGAGGGGAACAGGAGGGAGAGGAGGAGGAGAACAAGGAGGGAGAGGAGGAGGAGAACAAGGAGGGAGAGGAGGGACTCATTACCAGATTTTTTTTTTTAAAGACACCACGGTGCTAAGACTGATAGTGAATGAAATATCAAAGCCAAACAGTGTGCAGTAAGGATCTTGGAAGTGGCTGGCTGCTCTGCTGTTTGATCCGACAGAGCCTGCTTGTTTTTTACTAAAAGCTTTGGAGAAACCACTGGGTGTGAGGGAGAGGAGTGAAGTGAGGTGGAGAATGCATCCCTTTCCCCCTCTTTCTCCCCCTCTCTCTCTCAGCCTGTCATCTTGGGCAAATTGTAAGAACTCCTTTGGGCACAGCAGGATGAGTGAGGTGTGTGTGTGTCTGTGTGTGTAAACACACATCTGTGTGTGTGTGTGTGTGTGTGTGTGTGTGTGTGTGTGTGTGTGTGTAGTTGGACAACATTTTGATCCTCTGTGCCTCAGGTATAAAAACTGTTTTTTTTGGAAGTGAAAGCTGTTTCTCCTTCATCACTGGCTCTCTCTCATGTTCAGAGGTTAGCTGCATCTCTAGGGGAGGAAATCAGTGAGAGGAGCCTGGAGCAAACCAAGAGAGTGTCTGCTGACTGAATGGAGAACAACTGGAACTCTCCCAAGAAGAGAGCTAGAGAGAAAAAAAAGAGACAAGCAAGTGTCCTTGCTCTGTGTTGTGTTGACACATTGTTTCTGAAGACTTCCTTACCTTCTATATTCCCATGAAGTCAACACCTGCCATTTTTCAGTATCAAAGGAGATACTGTTGCACCTACTGACCTCAGAGCTAATCATGCTCATGTATCAAGAGATGGAATGTAGAAATGGTGCACCGTCAAACACAACACACACACACACACACACACACACACACACACACACACACACACACACACACACACACACACACACACAACAAATGTTTCTCTCTTTTGCCTATTTGCAGGAATCAAATCAAATCAAATTTATTTATATAGCCCTTCGTACATCAGCTGATATCTCAAAGTGCTGTACAGAAACCCAGCCTAAAACCCCAAACAGCAAGCAATGCAGGTGTAGAAGCACGTGTAGTCTAACATGAGCTTGTCTCTATTCCCTCCTTGGGATTGTACCATGTATATCAATGCAGATCTAATGATGAAATAGCATTTTCAGACACAAGGATATATATATATTGAAATGTCAAAAGCTAGAGTGAGTATGCAGTATAATAGCAAACACTGAGACGAGCTTTGGTCATTTGAGTGCAGGGATTCTTTTGGAGTGAGTGTGTGAGTGTGTGTCTGGGTATGTGTGTGTACGGTAAAACTTCAATTAAACGCTAAGTCTCAAATAGCCGGCACTACCTTTTAATAGCCGGGTATCGGCACACATTTCAGCAAATAAATGCCTGATTAAAATAAATGAATTGTTTACGAGTGAACTTCAGTGAGTACCGTAAAGATTGTGCAAAATAAGATAAAGGAGAGCAACATCGTTGCCATGGATGAGACAGCATTGTGGTTTGACATGGTTGACTCAACTACGGGGATACAAGGCGCAATGAGATGCAAATCAGGCTGTATCGGGTGAAATCGGGGGTGTATGATAGGCAGCTTAGTTTAAGCATGTCTGATATGTGATGAATTTATTCTCCTCCTTCATAGTGATTACTTGTCCCAAGTCATCTCTTTTGACAGGGTCCTTGTCAGTATCAATACAGTAGCAATACAGGGGAAACTTGTCTGTCATGATTCCTCTGAAGTCTATTTAGAGATTAGTGAATACAAACTCACAAAATATCCAAGCTAATAAAAGGGGGTTTTGTGTATTGGACTAGCTGACATTTCCAACCACATAATCCTGGCTTGGGTTTCACTGCAGAGTGGATATCATTCTTTCTGTTCAGTGGAAAATGTCATTGACATGTCAGCAGGTTTCCATCGGGTGGCAATAGATTTTTCACAGTGTGCCTACACCCAGCCACCACCTCCAAAATCTAAAACAACATGAAAATGGTTTGGGGTGAGGGAAAGTTAAACAGGCATTAAAATGGAAATATAGCCCAACACATTCATTCACTCCCTGTCTGAAAACCAAGAGGTGTTTTGAAGGGCAATCCAATGTATATTCATAGCTGAATAAGCAGATATGAATATTCTTACTGCATGTAGTGGGTTGTAAATTACAGCAACAACATCAAACTGCACCCTATTACACTGTTGCCTTAATAAAGGTACATCAATTTAACCCAACATGAAAGAAAAACACACAGCATAGTCACGATTGTAAATATGTTACAATTGTAATGATGATGTAGCCATAGATATTACATTTCTGCCTTACATACTTCATCAGGAATTCAGTGAATAACTTATGAAATCATCTATGACTGATTGTAGTGAAGTCATTACTAGATATGATCACGTGAATTGAGAGTTCTAAAGAAGCGACTATTTCTATCTTGAAAGAGATGTTTGGATGTCTCTCTTTACTTAATTTAACAGAAATATCTCTGCATAATCTATTACAGTAAACCCTCACATTTTGTCTCAGTTTATGAAATCCCTCACAGATGCTATCCATTCAAAAGACATGCGAAAGGTTGATATTTATCCGTGTGCATTCTGATGAGTGTAAATGGAGCCGAGTGGCAGGTGATGACATACAACGTGACCTATATCACAGGCTGTCAATATCACATTTCTATGCTCTGTCCCAAATGGCACGCTGTTCCCTATATAGTGCACTGCTTTTAGGGTTCTGTTTATAAGTAGTGCACTATATAGGGGATAGGGTGCCATTTGTGAAGCAGCCTTTATCATACTTAAACAGCTTAGAGCGACCAAGACAAACGACCACACATACAGTACACTACTGTATCTACACAGCGTGAGAACCTCAGTCAGTCTGTGCATTGCTAACCAGAGAAAGCCACATTGCACATTGTCTCCCTGTGTGGATCAACCGTTTTTCCTATAAAGGTGAGGAATATGTTTAGTACAGCATGTGCCGTCGTTCATCTATAAGCATGAAAAGCCTCTTGACATGCAAATGGAGACGAGAGGGCTAGGAGTGCATTTTATCTCCATGCTTGTGTTTGCTAATCAAGTGCTTGTGAAAGTCTGCAGGGGGACCATTATAAGGAGGAGGAGAGTATGATGTGGCTGCTCAAAGCCCTCTGTTTGAACACAGACTCATTTTACAGGTTTTTAACTTTCAATCGGCTGCTGCTACTGTTTATTTGAATCCATTGATTAATTTCCCTACATTCCTATAAGCCAGTGTGGTAGAAAAGGTTGCAACTCAAACCTAACTGTGAGTTCAAACTCAAATGTAGTTTTGTGTCAACACAGCTCCAGGGTAGGAGAACAGATAAAGGATTAGTAATGTTTTAGAAGATAAATCCTTGAGAATTGCTCTGGGGATGAGGGTAATGTACGTCTCAGGTTCACCTAGATTTATTATCATTAGATAGAGCAAAAAAGCAGCCGAAGACTTTACAACAACTAGGTTAAATGTTTCTCGGTTTTACTCACAAATAGGCGCTAAAGTGGAAAGATCTTGATCTCATATGTATGAGCAAACGTTTCATAGATTTAGAATGTTTGTGTAGACCAGGAGGCACTGGTCCCCTCATGGGCTGAAATGGAACATACAGAGCTCTCTCTGGTGCCAGTTGCAAGCCTGACACCGACTTCAAGTGTTTACCCTCTTTATTGACTTTTTACTTGTCATAATACTCTGCAGATGTACTGAACGTGTGGAAACCACACACATAAACAGAGAGAAACACACTTCAATTTCTCTCTCACTCACTCACTCACTCACTCACTCACTCACTCACTCACTCACTCACTCACTCACTCACTCACTCACTCACTCACTCACTCACTCACTCACACACACACACACACACACACACACACACACACACACACACACACACACACACACACACACACACACACACACACACACACACACACACACACACACTGCACTCATAACAAAACAACACAGAAAGACAAACCCTTGGGAGGGTGAAATGCCATGTGACAGTTTGTGATAGCGTGTCAGTCTGCTGAGTGTCATAGTGTAAATATCACCCCTGCTAATGTTCCCTTCACTTCACGTTGTTTGAGGTGGAGGAATCTGCCACTTGTGAACAATTACAAGGTATATCACCACCACATTACTCATGCGCTACAGTGCCGACATGTCAAAGTAAGAGGAAGGAAAACAGTGCACACAGTGAGCGCTGTGGTCCCCCATGCAGCCAGACTCGCTCTGTGTTTGGGGACTTGGGTGAAGGCTACAGTTTATGGGGTTTCTAATCTCAGGTGTTAATTGCAGAGTGGCTGGTGGGTATACTGTTCATCTCAGCCACTCAGACTGACACAGTGAGGAAGGAAAAGGAAATAGCATGTTATGAAAAGAGCAGTTAAGCAGTTACATAAGATCAGTCATATAATGCTGGGGTAATCTCAGGACTTTTCATTTGCTGATGTCAAATAAAGATTAACTTTAGATCCAATAACATATTCACCCTTAGTGGTTGATTTATAGTAGGTATATGACATAGATATAATATACTGTTGGGATGTCTGTAGAGCTGTAGTGCTGTAATGCGCAGGAGGTTGGTAGCACCGTAGTTGGGGAGGTTGGGCTCATGGTAATGGCCGGAGTGGAATAGGTGGAATAGTATCAGATACATTCCGTTTGCTCTATTGTGCATTGAATACTGTTCCCGGTGTGTGTTGGCCTTTAATGCAGTCAATGACCAAAAGCACCCTCTTTGGCCTCATGGCTGGTATGTTATTCATATTTTACATCATTTCTTAATTAGTAAAGTTTTTTCTTTTTTTTACGATGAAAATCTGGTATTTCTACGTCAAACCGTTTTGTTATATTTCAGTGATATGTAATATATTTCAACTCTATATCTGACATGGTACAGGTGTCTCCTTTTTTTTAAGCCCATAACAATGTGTGTGATGTGCATACTTCTGTTTCAAAGTAGATTTGTTTAAGTCTACCAAGAATCACTCTGTGTGACCCTGATTTAGCCAACTGCAGTGAAATGTTAACAGGATCACTCATGTGCACAAATGAGGTCGTCAGTTTATCCCCCACTGAAGTAAATCTATACGGTGTGCTGGAGAAATATTGATCGCTTTAGGTAACTTCTATGAGAAGCTGTGCTGACATCTCTTGATGTGATTTGGAGAGGGAGAGTGTTGTTACTAATAGTGTAGTAGGCTGACCAGACAGTCAAGATCAATAAAATCTATTACACAACTTCCCCAAAATGTTGAGCAATGCATTGGACAAATATCTAAAATGGGGGATTTTTGGACTGAAGTCTACACTCTATCTAGAAAAATGTGCTATCGAGAACCAAAAAAGGTTATTCGGTTGTCCCCGTAGGAGAACCCTTTGAATAACCCTTTTTGGGTTCCATGTAGAACCTTTTTTCTAAGAGTGTACTTCCAGCAGTAGGAAAAACAAAAGAAAGAAAGAGCAGAAAACTGTCTGTTTATATTTCTTAGCAGCTGTACTTCTTTATTATGACATTTATCGTGACATTTATCCACATCAATCTCTTAACTCTATTTATTTCTCTAAAATAGCAGGTCAGATGACTGATTTCACCCTGAATGATGTCTGTAATAAAAACTAAATAGGCTTTTCATGGGCTGCCAATAAATTCTGCTCCTTTCTTTCTATTCATACACACCTCTCCCAGGTCAATCTTTCTGTTTGATTAAACTTTGTTCCTCCATGATATGAAATATCCAAAGGCTCTTAGATTTATAACCAGTTCATTCAATTATTGACTGCTGCTTTCACGATCAGCCTTGGAGAGTAAGGATAATCTATTATGTATTTTATCCAACTTGATTGTCCTTGGATAGGCATGAAACCTTGACAGCAACAAACAGATGATGTCTTTGAAGCAAGCAGGGGCAGCAGTAGCAGTATTAGTGTAATATTACAGTATTACAGTGTTATTGTAGCATTTTTATTAGAAGATACAAAAGAGTACCACACTAATACAATGTAACAATAGACAGTATAAAAGAACAGAACAGTGTTTAATCAAAAGAAACAGACATGAATGTGCTCAAATTATGCTGGAAGAGCACTTGTGATGTGATCGCCTACAGTCACAGAGAAAGACAACATGGAGAGAGAGAATTGAATAAGAGAGAGTTTCTAGTGACTGGGAGAATGGAAGCTCTGGTTGTGTATAGCTAAGAGGTTAATATTTAATCATGGAATACTGGGCCTACCCCTCTCCAGACAGGGGGTTTCTCTAACTTCTCTAGGTTACAGCCCCTAGGCACTTTCAAGACTGAATTACTCTATGATATGTCATACAGTCAACTAAAACCCCCATAGTTATTAAACATAGGCTTGTGTTTTTCTTCCGCAGTCATTCCTCAGAGGCAACTAGGCCACAGATTGGGATGTCTAATTTATGCCACCAGACACTCAATCTTCAAATCGAGCATATATAGTACAGCTGGTTTAAATTACTATGGGGATTTTCAATGGATTAAATAAACAAACAAATTCCATAAACATGTTGCCTCTGTAATCACCACAGACAATTCTGAGTTTTCCAAGCATTTTACCCCCAATTGAGTGTAACTCAACCCTGACTCCTGATGTGCTTTTTGCGTGGAAATGTACATTATGCCTCTTATCAAGAGAGCGTAAACAAATGAAAAACATGTCTACCATCTAACATTATAAAATCTTGACAGCACTCGTATGTGCTTATACAGTAGAATGGTAAATCATTTCAAAGAAAGTTATGTATTCATTTGAATGAGAGCGATGTGAGGCTCAGTCAGTCTGTACAGGTTACAAGGGAATACAGTGGCATTAGGAAAACAGAGGAAATCTCTCCCCTCTAATCCAGAGGCTCTGCTCCTCTCCTCCATACCTGTCCCTTCTCTAATCTCTTTACTGAATTATTTCATACAAAGCCGTTCAACAAGAGAGAGAATATCACTCCACAACACCAGAGGTTGCACTAGCATGAGTTTAATAATGCACTAAGTCTTCAGAGACTTTATTGCCCTACTAAATTATTGGGGTTCTCTTTGGTTTAACATTTACTACAATTTCCTACTGAATTGGTGATAATTACTACATACTGTATATACCCATTTCCTGCACTAATTGTGATATTTCTTTCAGTTTTTGATAGTCCTGCACCAGTACTACTGTTAGCCTTATTCAAGCACTAAACAGGCCTACACATCAATAATACTGTAGGCCTATGTAATAACTTTGCACCATTGATGGGCTTGAGGTTGAGCCTTATGCTATGTGCTTTTATATAGTAGGCTGTCTCTTCTCTTACAATTTGACTGTGTGCACTAAATGGTGGTGGCTTTTAGTAAACCAGGCCTGAAATGCAAAAACCATACTCTTGTTTCCCAGGCAAATATCTCATGAGGTGAAGTGCAGAAAGATAAGCTTCAGTGAAGTAGACTATCTGCAACTGAGCGCTTGGTAACGGAGATGTAGACTACGGAACATTTAGACATGTCATGATTCATCAGTAGTGGAGAATGGACACCACTGGAGAGTGCCACGCAATTCAATTTGGCAAGTATCCAAATAGATCAAATAGGCTAGAATGATGAAAGAGATTAATAAGGCCAATCTTCTGACCCCACACAATCGCAAGTCAAATCACGAATCATAGTTGGAAAGGTTTTCTAGCCTCAAGTGTTGGGCTGCATTTCTATTCGCTGACAGTAGGACGTCAGAGTGGGGCGACTACATGGACCGTAGGCTGCGACAGACATACTGTAGGACTACGTGTAGCCAGCCGCATTACACAAAAGTAATGCGAATATTGTAGCCTATGCCTCATGACAAAGTTACTGTGCGTGATTTAGAAGTATAAACTAGCTCACTTCCTTCTGGTAATTTGCAGAGGTGGCGGAAGTGCGTCAGTTATCTCGGCTCTCTGAGGCTTTTACTGCACACTAATTTCAGATGTAGGGAAAAGAGGGGAGAGGAGATTTTAATCACTCTGCCGCTTTAAGGATACTTATCAAAGCTTTGCATTATGTGAAAACGAAAAATACGACGAGACACGAGTAACTGAGCAACCAAGGACGGAATTCAAGAGTGGATTTATAACTTACGCGGGCCTGGAATAGCCGATGCCTTTGGCTTATGGGATTTGATCATATGCAGTGGATGGTCGTATGCTGAAGTAGCTAAACGGAGGATAATTTTGAAAATATTGCGCATAAGTAGCGAAAGACTTGGAAATCCCTGCCCTCGTAGCTTTTATCGCGCAAAGGTTTACCCTACGGCGGAACTTGTCAGAGGAATATGGTTAACCGTTGAAACTCGCCAATGCAGAGAGGATTATCCACTTATGTATTATCTCATACATAATTGTTAAGCACCTAATACGCATTTTGACGGATGTTATCCATAGTCCTTTTTTGACAGCGGATCATGGATTGGGTGGTGGAAAACAACGGACAGCGACATTATTTCTCTGCGCTGTCTGTGGTATGCAGCTATTAACATTGTGTTTTTCCAATGCAACAAAGTTGCAAAGCAAGTGGAATGCATACATTTGAAGTATTTCGCCGTTTTACACCTGCTTATGTAAAGAACGCGTCGACCTTATAGTATCGGATCGCTTCAAATACGTGAGGATTTGCGTTCCTTCTTCCTCGCCTGCATGGAATATTTTAACATTTGTTTATTGTATTCGGGTGGAATATTCAAGGTCATTCCGTGAATCTTATTATATATATGTATTATTTATACATGCGTATCTCCTCGTGATAGCATAATAGTATCTTATTTCGCACAGGGAATCCGCTTTACGTTAGGCGCTCTAGAGTGATTTTGTCATTGCAACATTTTTAAAATGGATGGAAAATTGAAGCAGAGCCGGAGATCCCGTTCCAAACGTGAGAGGGTACGGAGACGGGAGGCAGTGGGCAGGGATGCCCGCAGTCCAAACCCTTCATCTGGTTCAGATAGGGAGAAAAGTCCTGGGAGGGATCTCGCCTCCCAGAATGGTAAAAAGGTTCCATACTCCACACCTTCTTCCAGAGCCTCACGTCCCCCTCGTCGAAAGAGACGAGAATCCAGTTCTCAAGAAGAGGATATCATTGATGGATTTGCCATTGCCAGTTTCGTCAGCCTGGACTGTCTGGAGGTAAAGAGATTGGCTTATATTTACACATGTCAAACACGTCAGAATTTGCATAAGAGCATAAGTTTTCAGCTTGACTAATGAGGTGCTATTCATGACATGCTCTGACATAATGCTTTGTTTGACTGCATATAAACATGTGCTGTTTTCTCTGCGTGTTCAGGAGGGGAATGATTTGGATTCTTTGGCTTGTCCTTGTAGTTATGCCTTTTGTTGTTCTATGCAACATGGGTCTGCATCCCCTTTAGATTTCTTACTCTTTACTGCACAATATCCATATTTGTTTGCCTCTATAACCATATGCCCATATGGAGTGTACATATTCATTGGATGGTCCAACATGTGCAATGTGTCTTTGATTATGTGTTTGTATTTGCTTTGAAGGTGATTAAACCTCAGGTGAAGTTGAAGTCTACAAATGAGATTGTGAATTTGATACAAGTAACCACTGTAACCACATGAAAACAGATTTAGCCAGTGGTAACTTGTGGAATAGACACCGGCTGGAATGCGGTTTTAACCAATCAGCATTCAGGATTAGACCCACCCGTTGTATAATTGAATAACGTGAAACATCTTTCCAAGTACAGTTGAAGTCTTCTAAGTTGACATTTGTATTGGGAATACCTGTGTACCTACTTACATAGTATAATAATTCCTTAGCCTGTTAGTGGCTGACTGTGGCTGCAAAGGTCAGGAACTAAACCCATAGACACCTGCTACTACTCTACTCAGTTGAGTGTAAGCAACACAGTCATTTGTAATTGCTGCTTGTTCCCCACAGAGACAATACCACCAGCATGGTACAATAGACTGCATTACATAGCTTGACCTATTGGCTTATTACTAGATTTGAGTGCATACATAAGTATGAAATATTGTTGAAATATGTTCTTTTTTGTTGTGGACATAAATGTCCAAAGGAGTGTTCACTCACTGGGAGCTTGTCATCGTCTTGTCACCTCCCCTCTGTTAACAAGGTTAACCTGTCAGGGTCCTCAGTAATTACATTGCTCTTCCGTTAACTTAGGCCTTCCGTGCCACTTACTGGAGTTTTGTGTGAAGGAAGATGGTGTCTAAGAGGAGGGGCAGAGGGTGAAGTGCATGGAACTGTGTAGGAGAGGGTGATGGAGAGAGGCCTGGTGTGTGTGTGTGTGTGTGTGTGTGTGTGTGTGTGTGTGTGTGTGTGTGTGTGCCTGCGTGCGTGTGCGTGTGTGTGCGTGCGTGCGTGCGCACGTGCCCATTATATGCTCTGATGCGAAAGGTATGTGTACGCGTGCCTCCGGTGCTCGCTGCTTATGGCAGTCTGACAGGTGCTGACTATGAAAGGCCTCTGGGAAGTCTGAGCGAAGTGCTTTAAAGATAGGATCGGATCCCACCAGGAGAGCAGTGCATAGGCTGTCTGTAGGGTGGCTTCCTTCAGTGACATCTACAAGTGAATGAATGCTGTACTCAGCCAGACAGCTAATCAGGGTAGGCCATCATTGTAAATAATCATTTGTTCTTAACTGACTTGCCTAGTTAAATAAAGGTTGAATATATATATATTTATATGTATTATTTATATATATATTTAATCGGGCATGATAAAGCTTTCATAAATCAATTCAATTAAAATGTTTGGAAACGGAGTAAAACGGTTCTCTAAACAGTAGTTGTCAGATTTGCATGAAAATGGGCTGATGGTAGTTAGTTATACTTTGTATAGAGCTAAGTGTGGGCTGGACACACATCTGGAAAGCCTATGTGATAGGGCCAAGCAGGAATGTTAAATGCTAATTTCCTATCAATTATCCAACGGACACGGCACCATTAGCCATTCAATAACACACGGACCTATTGCATCATTCTCTAATAAACACAGTACAGTTGAAAGAGTGTTCTTAACCTCGTATAATTCACTGATGGTCGATACAGGACTTCCTGTTCATGACAGGCCAGTGAGACTGATTAGATTGGGCACTTTCACAGTATATTGAGATCAACCTCACATTTTCTCTGGGTTCATTGAACCTCTATAGCTTGCTGCTCAACAGTACTGTACACAATGTTTATGTGAACGTGAGTGTTTTGCTTTCACGTTAAACATGTTTCAGTAGTGGGTAATATTGCAGCCTTGGATTGAAAGAATAAAGCTGCCTGCTGCCCTTGGAGCTTATGTTGTGTGTAATGTATGTTGCAACCTGCTCTGCTCCCACAGCCTAGTTCATTATGGTACAAACCAATCCACGACATTGGCCACATTTGATTATCATTTGTTATTTGTTTTGAGTCCACATTTCACCCAGAAAGCCACTTACCCGTGTAAATGAACCGTACGAACAAGACATGCCTACTTTGTCAAACAGGGCTATGCTATAGTGACTGGACATGTCAGTGAGGAGATGAGGCATGTAGAATGAAAAGCCCTCTCTCAAATGCCTATTAAGACAATTATACAATACTGTTAATTAAAGCCCCTCAAAAGTCCCCCGTGGGTAATGTACTAACAGAAACAATAAGAAAATATTGCAATTATCCACCTTCCATAATAGAAATGAGATGTGATATTTCCCTCCTCTCTTTGTGTGACGTTGATACTAGAGTGGCAAATCCCCCTCTCTAATCCACACAGAGTTCATCCTTATGTTTAACTGTTTAGGCTTGACTTTTTCCTCTCTAACCACCAGCAGTCATCTGTAATGGGTGGGATCTTGACCTGTTTATTGTCACATTAACACAGATTGTGTGTTAACATGTGTTATTACACTGTGTTACATTATATCCCTTAAAATAGTATATTATTCTCTCTTGTCATAAACAGTCAGCCAGTAGCCTACTGCTTCCTCTTACGCTTCGATCACACCGACGGCGTCATTGCATTTTTGTACACCAGAAGTACATTCATTTCCAATGAAACGCTGAGTTTGCTGTGCAGCATTGTGTTGCAGAGGCAGTTGCAGTGCTTTCGGTGGGGTGCAGATGTTGGATTTATTGAACGTATGCGTTAAACTATGTGTAGACGGCTTGACAGAAATGGTAGCAGAAATGGTAGCAGAAATGGTAGCAGAAATGGTAGCAGAAATGGTAGCAGAAGGTGAATTTTACTGTAGGTGAATGTAACTTTTGTTGCACGCATATCCAGATGATGTTGCATACTGTTTTGCCCATTGACGGTGTGTTCGAAGCGTTATAGCAGGTGTAAATGAAGCTGCATCTGTAACAATTCAGCAGTGTGTTGGATGAACAAACTGTACAAGCCAGACATCAACAGTATAGTATTTGGTCGAGAGACTTGTAACTTGTTCAGTGTTGGGATGTTGCTAAAAGCTGTAGTTAGTTATAACAACTCAACATTTGTGTTGAACTACAAGCCATAAAGCAACATTTTAAACTGGGTGGTTCGAGCCCTGAATGCTGATTGGCTGACAGCCGTGGTATATCAGACCGTGTATGACAGGTATGACAAAACATTTATTTTTGCTGCTCTAATTACGTTGGTAATAGCAATAAGGTACCTCTGGGGTTTGTGCTATATGGCCAATATTCCATGGCTAAGGGCTGTGTCCAGGCACTCCGCGTTGCGTCGTGCCTAAAACAGCCATTAAATGTGGTATATTGGCCATATACCACACCCCCTCGTGCCTTATTGCCTAAGTATACCATTTGGTCTCTGGATCTAGAGGCCTGTTAAACTGTTTTGTATGGTCATCATGTTGCAATACCGCTCAGTGTTTTCGTTACTCTCATAGTGATGGCTGTAGTGCATCATACTGTATGCTGCCAGCCGGTGACAAACAACAACTCCCCTTTTAATTAACAGGCAGGCCCCCGGAGGCGTCGGTGCTCAGAGCCTGACACGTCCCATGAAGAAATGCTTCTTAAGGCCCATGGGACCCATCTCTCCCGTGGCGGAGAGAGAGTAAGAGAGATAAACATTTTGGCTGTGCTGTGTGTGTGTGTGTGTGTGTGTACTGTCATGCTCGATAGTGGGGAGATAGCATTCTTTTGGCTGTGCTGCTGAGGCGGTGTGCCCAATATATTGACATATGATCGAAATATCCTCCCTAGGAAGAGCTTTTTCTCTCCAGAGGGTGTGTGGGGCGGAGGTTACATACAGCCCTTATGGTCCCCCTGCGGATCAGTCTTCATTGTCCGTTATGAGAAGTAATGAATAGCTTGGTTTCTGTGACTGTCACTGTAGTAGATGTGGTGTGTGCTGCTGTTTTTTGTTTCCCTCTTCATTTGGTCGTTGTTTCCCTATGAGAGGTATTGAACAGTCTGGCTAATGTCAATGTCAGTGTTCTAGATGTGTTGTGCTGCTGGGTTGTATCTTCCTCCTTTCTCTCTCGGTCTGCTTTGTGTGGCGAGTGGCAGGATGCAATTATCAAATGATTAAGATGTTGTCTTGAAGCCTGGTGAGAAGGATTAGACTTCTGACTGGTTAAAGTTGCCTGTTCATCCACTGGCTGCTTTGCCTTCTGTTTAGGGGATTTCTTGAGTCTGACCAGGCTCTGCTTTGCTCTCTGCTCTTTCACTCATAATCAATGAAACCGTTGAATAAAAAAGGTAGTTATTGAAATAATACGTGTCTCCCTGTTTGCCACCCCTGCAATTTAGGATCACATATTGTGGCATTTGGCTGTAGAAAATGTTAAATGACTGGCTGGCAATGAGGCCTGATAAAGATTTACAATACAAATAATGAAACATAAGTAGAAAGAACACTAAGTGCCTCATTAAGTGTGTTTTCCTTTTGGCCTCGTCCACTCATTGACTGAGAGAGCAGTAGAACAGGCAGTGAATGGCTTGCTTGTTCATACTTGTACAGTTACATCAACATCTCTCAAGTGAATCCCTTTAAAAATGTGCTTGTATGCAAAAATTATGCATTTTCCAGGGACTTGTGCCCATCAAGTTCAACTGGTCGATTGGTTAGCTTTGCTGAATAGGGCTTTAACGAAATCCCCCTCAAATCATCTCCCTGAGCTCACAACACAAGACTTAGTCTAATGCTCGCTTTCAGAATGTAGTAGTAAATACAGAGGCAGTTTGACATTTTATGTACCATTGGCACATTCAGTGCAGTGAAGTAGAGAGGACCCAATAATAGTCAATGTTTTGCTAATGCATACTGTCACCATGCTACCTAGACCGTCTTGCAGGTCAACCAAACATCCACTACTTCTTACAACATATTAGTATCGACAGGATCTAGTGATCACCAACATCATACCTGATTATGTACGCCTATATGAGTGTTTATTTCGCTAGCATCAACGCCCACTTAGTTTTTGTCTTGCCATGACAATATGAACGGTGAACCTGTTATTTTGATTGGGTGAAAATCAAAGCAGATCGGCCTCCAGTCTTTCTCACGATTTCAGCTTTTGAGCATTTATTCTGAGAGATGCCGTGACTGGCTATAGCTCCATAGAGGGTCTCAGAGCATGTTTTCTTTATAAATGACTAGCTGTGAAAGCAATTAGTGTAACAGTTGTCAACATGCTCCTTGCTACAAATGTGAGATAGGAACATTAGCTCTGAGGGGAATAGTGTTTCTGGTTGGAGTGATACTAACAATAATCACTGCAGAGCTCTATTCCCAGCCTGAAATAAGATATTGAGACGGCTGCTACTTGCCAGTGCTGCTGGCTCACTTGGTCTCCCTCCGTGGATCAGCCTCTTTCTGCCTCCCTTGGTTTCCCTCCGTGGATCAGCCTCTTTCTGCCTCCCTTGGTCTCCCTCCATGGATCACCCTATTTCTGCCTCCCTTGGTCACCCTCCGTGGATCAGCCTCTTTCTGCCTCCCTTGGTCACCTTCCGTGGATCAGCCTCTTTCTGCCTCCCTTGGTCACCCTCCGTGGATCAGCCTCTTTCTGCCTCCCTTGGTCTCCCTCCATGGATCACCCTATTTCTGCCTCCCTTGGTCACCCTCCGTGGATCAGCCTCTTTCTGCCTCCCTTGGTCTCCCTCCATGGATCCGCCTCTTTCTGCCTCCCTTGGTCTCCCTCCGTGGATCAGACTCTTTCTGCCTCCCTTGGTCACCCTCCGTGGATCAGCCTCTTTCTGCCTCCATTGGTCACCCTCCGTGGATCAGCATCTTTCTGCCTCCCTTGGTCACCCTCCGTGGATCAGACTCTTTCTGCCTCCCTTGGTCACCCTCCGTGGATCAGACTCTTTTTGCCTCCCTTGGTCTCCCTCCGTTGATCAGCCTCTTTCTCTCTTCCTTGGTCTACTTCCATGGATCAGCCTCTTTCTGCCTCCCTTGGTCACCCTCCGTGGATCAGCCTCTTTCTGCCTCCCTTGGTCACCCTCCGTGGATCAGCCTCTTTCTGCCTCCCTTGGTCACCCTCCGTGGATCAGACTCTTTTTGCCTCCCTTGGTCTCCCTCCGTTGATCAGCCTCTTTCTCTCTTCCTTGGTCTACTTCCATGGATCAGCCTCTTTCTGCCTCCCTTGGTCACCCTCCGTGGATCAGTCTCTTTCTGCCTCCCTTGGTCACCCTCCGTGGATCAGCCTCTTTCTGCCTCCCTTGGTCTCCCTACGTGGATCAGCCTCTTTCTGCCTCCCTTGGTCTCCCTCAGTGGATCAGACTCTTTCTGCCTCCCTTGGTCTCCCTCCGTGGATCAGCCTTTTTCTGCAATTCAGAAGTCAATGATGGGCCTCAGCTGCCGATCATATCTCGGAAGGTTTCTTCAGCGGAGACAGACAGAGCTGTCTGTCTGTCTGTCTGTTAAATGTGAGCTTTCATGTGAGAAGAAATCCAAATAAGGACTTGGACTGTTGTTGTTTGAGTTTTGGCAGCAGACTAATAAGCAGTAGCTGGCCAAGATCATAGAGTTTAGATAAGAGTTGGTTACGCAACGCTAGGGGATCGCTCTCTCATTTACATTTCTACTTTTACCGCTCATTCATTGTCAGCTGCAGTATTTTCTCATGTGGAAGCAAAGCGCTTGTTCCACTCCTTGAGTAATGGGTATATACACTGAGTATACAAAACATGTCCATGACATAGATTGACCAGGTGAATCCAGGTGAAAGCTATGATCCTTTATTAATGTCTCTTGTTAAATCCACTTCAATCAGTTTAGAGGAAGGGGAGGAGACAGGTTAAAGAATGATTTAAGGAGGTGCAACTCAATATTAGGAAGGTGGTCCTAATGTTTGGTATACTCTGTGTCTATACAGTTGAAGTCAGAAGTTTACATACACCATAGCCAAATATATTTAAACTCCGTTTTTCACAATTCCTGACATTTAATCCTAATAACAATTAGGTCAGTTAGGATCACCACTTTATTTCAAGAATGTGAAATGTCAGAATAATAGTAGAGAGAATGATTTATTTCAGTTTTTATTTCAGCTTTTATTTTATTCCCAGTGGGTCAGAGGTTTACATACACTCAATTAGTATTTGGTAGCATTGCCTTGAAATTGTTTAACTTGGTTCAAATGTTTTGGGTAGCCTTCCACAAGCTTCCCACAATAAGTTGGGGGAATTTTGACCCATTCTTCCTGACAGAGCTGGTGTAACTGAGTCAGGTTTGTAAGCCTCCTTGCTCGCACAAACCTTTTCAGTTCTGCCCACACATGTTCTATAGGATGGAGGTCAGGGCTTTGTTATGGCCACTCCAATACCTTGACTGTGTTGTCCTTAAGCCATTTTGCAAGTATGCTTGGGGTCATTGTCCATTTGGAAGACCCATTTGTGACCAAGCTTTCACTTCCTGACTGATGCCATCTATTTTGTGACGTGCACCAGTCCCTCCTGCAGCAAAGCACCCCCACAACTTGATGCTGCCACCCTCGTGCTTCACGGTTTGGATGGTGTTCTTCGACTTGCAGGCCTCCCCCATTTTCCTCCAAACATAACGATTGTCATTATGGCCAAACAGTTCTATTTTTGTTTCATCAGACCAGAGGACATTTCTCCAAAAAGTACGATCTTTGTCCCCATGTGCAGTTGCAAACCGTAGTCTGGCTTTTTTATGGCGGTTTTGAAGCAGTGGCTTCTTCCTTGTTGAGCAGCCTGTCAGGTTATGTCGATATAGGACTCGTTTTACTGTGGATATAGATACTTTTGTACCTGTTTCCTCCAGCATCTTCACAGGGTCCTTTGCTGTTGTTCTGGAATTGATTTGCACTTTTCGCACCAAAGTACGTTAATCTCTAGGAGACAGAACGCGTCTCCTTCCTGAGTGGTGTGACGGCTGCATGGTCCCATGGTATTTATACTTGCGTTCTATTGTTTGTACAGATGAACGTCGTCCCTTCAGGTGTTTGGAAATTGCTTCCAAGGATGAACCAGACTTGTGGAGGTCTACAATTTTTTTTCTGAGGTCTTGGCTGATTTCTTTAGATTTTCCCATGATGTCAAGCAAAGATGCACTGAGTTTGAAGGTAGGCCTTGAAATACATCCACAGGTACACCTCCAATTGACTCAAATGATGTCAATTAGCCTATCAGAAGCTTCTAAAGCCATGACATCATTTTCTGTAATTTTCCGAGCTGTTTAAAGGCACAGTCAACTTAGTGTATGTAAACTTCTGACCCTCTGGAATTGTGATACAGTGAATCATATGTGAAATAATCTGTCTGTAAACAATTGTTGGAAAAATTACTTGTGTCATTCACAAAGTAGATGTCCTAACTGACTTGCCAAAACTATAGTTTGTTAACAAGAAATATGTGGAGTGGTTGAAGAACGAGTTTTAATGAGTGTATGTAAACTTCCGACTTCAACTGTAGATATACTATGCATTTAAATCAAGCAGTTCCTGAATTCAATGATAAACTGACTGCGTCTGTAGAAACACTACGGAAGTGTCCTTGATATATTCAATCTTAAACAATATTTTGTGTGAAGATAAATACATATGTGAGATATGTAGGTAGTACATTATGGACTTCTGCAACCAGTTTGTCAGGAACAGTGAGATAGAGATCTAACACATATGACAAATTTTTGGCAGAAATACCTTGTTATTGGGTATCTCTCTCTCTCTCAACGTCTGCATTATGGGGGTTATATACACACCTATGTGTTCGCTCCTTTCAGACAGACCACTTTGTTACATTTTACAAAACGAGGACACACACACACACACACACACACACACACACACACACACACACACACACACACACACACACACACACACACAGAAAGCCAACAGGAGCACTCTCTTTACACAAGGCGTGGAATGGGACCACAATTACACACACAAACTCTGGCACACACACAAACACAGTGCAATGAAAATCTTCAAGTCAATATGGATGAAAAGGCATGCTGGTGAGAGAGAGGGAGACTACAAATAATATCACAGAACTCTCTCCCACAAACCCTGTTTGCATTTGGTATTGCCTTGATCTTCTTATCCAACTGTTCTCTGTGTGTTGGTGAAAATATCACTGCTGTAGAATAAAACATACAGTGCTGAGGAACAGTTAACACTAGAAAATCCTGGCCTCAAGGGACTCCCCTTTGCACCAATGACCGTAATAAATACATTTTGAGTATGGTATTGCAAAATAATTATTTGGTTGTTTTTATGAAGGTCTTAGGCAACATTATAATACAAAATCAAATGTATTTCAAAGAACACAATAGCGTCATTAGTTTATGTAACAGTAGGCTATATGTAGCATACAAACGAAAAGTCACTGAAACACCACAATTCAAGTGTTAAAATCCATTAAATAAACACCATCACAAAGATCATTCATTATTCATTTGTTAAGGGCATATCTTGAGAAACATTATGAATTTAAGATGATTTCATTTCAATAGAACAAAATGGCATATTTTGAGTTCAAATATACAGTATTACTGTGCTTTGAGCGTTGCATATGAGGGGCAGTAGGGAAACAATGACATGTCTTCATTTCTTATAACACAAATTCTGTTTGTGATATTACTATTTAACAACGACAGTGAGTTATATAGACTTATTTAGGAAAAGTCCGAGGGGGACATGACTTTAAAAATGCCAGAGTAATAAAATATGTTTGTTTTGAGTCAACATGACGCTCTCGGCTCTCCTAGTGTTAAAGGCTGTTCTATCGCCTCTTACCAGAACATCGACCATGATTTCTGTTCATAGCCCAACGGTTCATAATGTTGAATTGCCACCGTTCGCCAACACCCAGCTGGTGACCCCTAACACACAGGGGCCACCCGCAGCACAACGTGTTTGGTTCTGTCTATCCTGTCTGTCTGTCCATCTGTGTCTGTCTGTCTGTCGAGGAGTTACGTATTACTAGGCTCCATGAGAGAGAGAGAGAGAGAGAGAGAGAGAACAGAGTGAGAGAGAACAGAGTGAGAGAGAACAGAGTGAGAGAGAACAGAGTGAGAGAAAGCTAGCCTGAAATCCCTCCAGCCTGACAGGCAGCAGAGAGAGGGAACCATCCAGCCTTGCAGGCAGCAGAGAGAGGGAGCCATCCAGCCTTACAGGCACCAGAGAGAGAGAGAACCATCCAGCCTTGCAGGCAGCAGAGAGAGGGAACCATCCAGCCTTACAGGCACCAGAGAGAGAGAGAACCATCCAGCCTTACAGGCAGCAGAGAGAGAGAACCATCCAGCCTTACAGGCAGCAGAGAGAAAGAACCCTCCAGCCTGGCAGGCAGCAGAGAGAGAGAACCCTCCAACCTAGCATGCAGCAGAGAGAGAACCCTGCAGCCTGGCAGGAAGAAGAGAGAGAGAACCCTGCAGCCTGGCAGGAATCAGAGTGAGAGAACCCTCCAGCCTGGCAGGCAGCAGAGAGAGAGAACCCTCCAACCTAGCATGCAGCAGAGAGAGAACCCTGCAGCCTGGCAGGAAGAAGAGAGAGAGAACCCTGCAGCCTGGCAGGAATCAGAGTGAGAGAACCCTCCAGCCTGGCAGGCAGCAGAGAGAGAGAACCCTCCAGCCTGGCAGGCAGCAGAGAGAGAGAGACCATCCAGCCTGGCAGGCAGCAGAGAGAGAGAACCCTCCAGCCTGGCAGGCAGCAGAGAGAGAGAACCATCCACCCTGGCAGGCAGTAGAGAGAGAGAACCCTCCAGCCTGGCAGGCAGCAGAGAGAGAGAACCATCCAGCCTGGCAGGCAGCAGAGAGAGAGAGAACCCTCCATCTTGACAGGAAGCAGATTAGAGAGAACCCTCCAACCTGGCAGGCAGCAGAGAGAGAGAACCCTCCAACCTGGCAGGCAGCAGAGAGAGAGAACCCTCCAGCCTGGCAGGCAGCAGAGAGAGAGAACCATCCAGCCTGGCAGGCAGCAGAGAGAGAGAGACCATCCGGCCTGGCAGGCAGCAGAGAGAGAGAACCATCCAGCCTGGCAGGCAGCAGAGAGAGAGAACCATCCAGCCTGGCAGGCAGCAGAGAGAGAGAGAACCCTCCAGCCTGGCAGGCAGCAGAGAGAGAGAGAACCCTCCAGCCTGGCAGGCAGCAGAGAGAGAGAGACCATCCAGCCTGGCAGGCAGCAGAGAGAGAGAACCCTCCAGCCTGGCAGGCAGCAGAGAGAGAGAACCCTCCAGCCTGGCAGGCAGCAGAGAGAGAGAACCATCCAGCCTGGCAGGCAGCAGAGAGAGAGAGAACCCTCCAGCCTGACAGGAAGCAGATTAGAGAGAACCCTCCAACCTAGCATGCAGCAGAGAGAGAACCTTGCAGCCTGGCAGGAAGAAGAGAGAGAGAACCCTCCAGCCTGGCAGGCAGCAGAGAGAGAGAACCCTCCAGCCTGGCAGGCAGCAGAGAGAGAGAACCCTCCAGCCTGGCAGGCAGCAGAGAGAGAGAACCATCCAGCCTGGCAGGCAGCAGAGAGAGAGAACCATCCAGCCTGGCAGGCGGCAGAGATTGAGAACCATCCAGCCTGGCAGGCGGCAGAGAGAGAGAACCATCCAGCCTTGCAGGGGGCAGAGAGAGAGAACCATCCAGCCTGGCAGGCAGCAGAGAGAGAGAACCCTCCAGCCTGGCAGGCAGCAGAGAGAGAGAACCATCCAGCCTGGCAGGCAGCAGAGAGAGAGAGAGAACCATCCAGCCTGGCAGGCAGCAGAGAGAGAGAGAGAGAACCCTCCAGCCTGGCAGGCAGCAGAGAGAGAGAGAACCCTCCAGCCTGGCAGGCAGCAGAGAGAGAGAGAACCATCCAGCCTGGCAGGCAGCAGAGAGAGAGAACCCTCCAGCCTGGCAGGCAGCAGAGAGAGAGAACCATCCAGCCTGGCAGGCAGCAGAGAGAGAACAACCCTGTGTACATCCTCACACAGCACAGTACATAAACCCCCCTATTTTCATGATCAGCTCCAGGTGTTGATGAAACAGTTCCCCTGCTGGATAATCATATTCCCCCTCCCGCCTGCCAAGAAAGACGCTGAGAGAGAGGGGGGAAGGGAAGGAGAGAGAAAGGGAGTCACGATCTGCATCTGTCTGAATGACTAGACTCCCTCTCTCCCTGGTGTTTCAATTTGCACAATAATATGAGGGGAGGAAAGGGGGCAGGAAACAGGGAGGCTGCAGACACTGACAGGCAGAGCTGGGGAGGGAGGTGTGTGTGTGTGTGTGTGTGTGTGTGTGTGTGTGTGTGTGTGTGTGTGTGTGTGTGTGTGTGTGTGTGTGTGTGTGTGTGTGTGTGTGTGTGTGTGTGTGTGTGTGTGTGTGGTATGTGGTGTGTGTGGTAGGGTAGGGTGTTTCAGTAGAGTGACGCCACAATGGTACACCAAGGTGCCATTCGGAGCAGGGGCAGTTTGTGTGTGTGTGGGATGACAGCCTGACAGTGAGTGACAGAACTGTGGCCGCCATCGTGTGTACTCAGAGCCAGATCCTCCAGAGGACTGCAGCACAGTCGTCACAGCAGCACAGCCGTCACAGCAGCACAGCTGTCACAAGCGACGAGTGACACTAAACTGAGAAACAGGCAGGCGGGTGACGGACGAACGGGGCAACCCAGTCCTGCTCTGCTGTGACTTCCATGTTGAGCTGATGATTGTCAACTAATTTAGCTGGGTTGCTTAATTGAAAGACATTTATCAGTAAATGTAATTTACTTTACAAACATACAGACATCTGAGATAGAGTTGAAGTCGGAAGTTGACATACACCTTAGCCAAATACATTTAAACTCAGTTTTTCACAATTCCTGACATTTAATCCTAGTAAAAGATCCCTGTTTTAGGTCAGTTAGGATCACCACTTTATTTTAAGAATGTGAAATGTCTTTATAATTAGTAGAGAGAATTTATTTATTTCAGCTTTTATTTCTTTCATCACATTCCCAGTGGGTCAGAGGATTACATACACTCAATTAGTATTTGGTAGCATTGCCTTGAAATTGTTTTACTTTGGTTAAACGTTTCGGGTAGCCTTCCACAAGCTTCCCACAATAAGTTGGGTGAATTTTGGCCCATTCCTCCTGACAGCGCTGATGTAACTGAGTCAGGTTTGTAGGCCTCCTTGCTCGCACACGCTTTTTCAGTTCTGCCCACACATATTCTATAGGTTTGAGGTCAGGGCTTTGTGTTGGCCACTCCAATACCTTGACTTTGTTGTCCTTAAGCCATTTTGCCACAACTTTGTAAGTATGCTTGGGGTCATTGTCCATTTGGAAGACCTATTTGCGACCAAGCTTTCACTTCCTGACTGATGTCTTGAGATGTTGCTTCAATATATCCACATAATTTTCCTGCTATCTATTTTGTGAAGTGCACCAGTCTCACCTGCAGCAAAGCACCCCCACAACATGATGCTGCCACCCCTGTTCTTCACGGTTGGGATGGTGTTCTTCGGCTTGCAAGCCTCCCCTTTGTCCTCTGCTTCCTGCTTCCTTTGCACTTTTCGCACCAAAGGACATTCATCTCTAGGAGACAGAACGCGTCTCCTTCCTGAGCGGTATGACGGCTGCGTGGTCCCATGGTGTTTATACTTGCGTACTATTGTTTGTACAGATGAACGTGGTACCTTCAGGAGTTTGGAAATTGCTCCCAAGGAACCAGACTTGTGGAGGTCTACAATTTTTTTCTGAGGTCTTGGCTGATTTCTTTGGATTGTCCTATGATGTCAAGCAAAGAGGCACTGAGTTTGAAGGTAGGCCTTGAAATACATCCACAGGTACACCTCCAATTGATTCAACTGATTTCAATTAGCCTATTAGAAGCTTCTAAAGCCATGACATCATTTTCTGGAATTTTCCGAGCTGTTTAAATGCACAGTCAACTTAGTGTATGTAAACTTCTGACCCACTGGAATTGTGATACAGTGAATTATAAGTGAAATAATCTGTCTGTAAACAATTGTTGGAAAACTTACTTGTGTCGTGCACAAAGCAGATATCCTAATTGTTAACAAGAAATTTGTGGAGTGGTTGAAAAACGAGTTTTAATGACTCCAACCTAAGTGTATGTAAACTTCCGACTTCAAATGTATGTTCTCTTGGTAGAGTGATTTGTTTATATTGCTGTTAGCTACATTTGTACAGATAGCTACATTTGTACCGATAGCTACATTTGTACCGATAGCTACATTTGTAGTCGTTGTTGTTAGTCATTCCGTAGTACTGCTATCTCCTGTCCTACAGACATAGGTCTACCCTACACAGTGGATCTGCTGTGTTCTATCCTACAGACATAGGTCTACCCTACACAGTGAATCTGATGTGTTCTATCCTACAGACATAGGTCTACCCTACACAGTGATTCTGCTGTGTTCTATCCTACAGACATAGGTCTACCCTACACAGTGAATCTGATGTGTTCTATCCTACAGACATAGGTCTACCCTACACAGTGAATCTGATGTGTTCTATCCTACAGACATAGGTCTACCCTACACAGTGAATCTGCTGTGTTCTCTCCTACAGACATAGGTCTACCCTACACAGTGAATCTGATGTGTTCTATCCTACAGACATAGGTCTACCCTACACAGTGATTCTGCTGTGTTCTATCCTACAGACATAGGTCTACCCTACACAGTGAATCTGCTGTGTTCTCTCCTACAGACATAGGTCTACCCTACACAGTGAATCTGATGTGTTCTATCCTACAGACATAGGTCTACCCTACACAGTGAATCTGATGTGTTCTATCCTACAGACATAGGTCTACCCTACACAGTGATTCTGCTGTGTTCTATCCTACAGACATAGGTCTACCCTACACAGTGAATCTGCTGTGTTCTCTCCTACAGACATAGGTCTACCCTACACAGTGAATCTGATGTGTTCTGTCCTACAGACATAGGCCTACCTATAATCACTGCAGCCCTATAAAGCCTTTCAGAGGAAAGACACGAGAGAGAGAGAGAGAGAGAGAGAGAGAGAGAGAGAGAGAGAGAGAGAGAGACTGAAGTCATGGGTGAAGAACAGCCCCCATTCATTGACAGGGCTGTAGTGGAGCAGGTTGAGAGTTTCACGTTCCTTGGTGTCCACATCACCAACATACTAACATGGTCCAAGCACACCAAGACAGTCGTGAAGAGAGCACGACAAAAGCTATTCCCCCTCAGGAGACTGGTTCCTTTTAACACGAGTCTTCAATATTCCCAGGTAAGAAGTTTTAGGTTGTAGTTATTATAGGAATTATAGGACTATTTCCCTCTGTACCATTTGTATTTCATTAACCTTTGACTATTGGATTTTTATAGGCACTTTCGTATTGCCAGTGTAACAGTATAGCTTCCGTCCCTCTCCTCGCTCCTCCCTGGGCTCGAACCAGCAACAACAGTCACCATTGAAGCAGTGTTACCCATGCAGAGCAAGGGGAACAACTACTAGAAGGATCAGAGCGAGTGACATTTGAAATGCTATTAGCGCGCGCTAACTAGCTAGCCATTTTACTTCGGTTACACCAGCCTCATCTCGGGAGTTGATAGGCTTGACACACAACGAAGAGCTGCTGGCAAAACGCGCGAAAGTGCTGTTTGAATGAATGTTTACACGCCTGCTTCTGCCTACCACCGCCCAGTCAGATACTTAGATACTTGTATGCTTGTATGCTCAGTCAGATTATATGCAACGCAGGACACGCTAGATAATATCTAGTAATATCATCAACCATGTGTAGTTAACTAGTGATTATGATTGATTGTTTTTTATAAGATAAGTTTAATGCTAGCTAGCAACTTACCTTGGCTTACTGCATTCGTGTAGAAGGCAGTCTCCTTGTGGAGTGCAACGAGAGAGAGGCAGGTCGTTATTGCGTTGGACTAGTTAACTGTAAGGTTGCAAGATTGAATACCCCGAGCTAACAAGGTGAAAATCTGTCGTTCTGCCCCTGAACGAGGCAGTTAACCCACCGTTCCTAGGCCGTCATTGAAAATAAGAAATGTTCTTAACTGACTTGCCTAGTTAAATAAAGGAATAAAAAAATAAATGATTTTTAAAAAAGTGACGCCCAAAAATACCGATTTACGATTGTTATGAAAACTTGAAATCGGCCCTAATTAATCGGCCATTTTGGTCAGGCCAGGGTGTGACATGGGTTTATTATTAATCGGCAACCATAGACTTTTCTAGAAAACCCCACTATACCACAATCCCAATACCTACACATAAAAACAAGACTAAACACACCACATAATAAACCCATGTCACACCCTGGCCTGACCAAAATAATAAAGAAAACACAAAATACTTAGACCAGAGCATGACAGCTTGTAAGTAAGCATTTCACGGTAAGGTCTACACCTGTTGTATTCAGCGCATGTGACAAATACAATTTGATTTCAATAAGAGCATTGTGTTCCCATAGTGACCCAAGCTTCTTTATCTCAGTAAAGCTACAGTCCTGGGCTGGGGCTCAGCCTGGGAGCTGAGCTGCTTGCCTAGTGGTTTTTAGGAGTTTGGCCTCAGCCTCCATATTGCCACAATTAGATTACATGAATGGGCTGGAAGCTGGTAGCTGGTAGCTGGAAGCTGGTAGCTGGTAGCTGGTAGCTGGTGATCTGTACACCATCTTATCTGTGACAGCAGCACATTCCAGCAGCACATGTGCTGGGGAAGGGAAGGAATGCTGGGCTGCTCTCTCTCTGCTCTGTTCTGCCAAGCCTCAGGTCTCAGCTACCTTCCTCACCATGCAAACCAACCAACCCCCACAGGACAGTAGCAAGCAAAATAGCAATCATACGCTGGTTATCCACACATGAGCTGTGAAGTGAACATATGAACTGTACAGTTACAGGAACACCACTGAATGCTGTTATCATAGGGGCCAGGTAGGAATAGGGTAGTGAAGAGAGGGAGAGGCAAAATGGAGAGAGAGAGAGGCAAAGTAGTGAGAAAGGTGGAAAGAGAGAGAGGCACAATCTCCCCCTCTGGAAGTAAGCTATTCATCTTCAGTGTTTTGAAGGCATGTTTTTATTCTCCAGTGAGATGTTTCTGTTGCGTTTCTTTATCTCACATGAGACATCTTGTTCTCCACTGACTGTTCTCTTACAGATATAGTACTTATCATAAAGCAGAGTTCACAACATCAGATACAGTACTTATCTGAAAGCAGAGTTCACAACATCAGATACAGTACTTATCTGAAAGCAGAGTTCACAACATCAGATACAGTACTTATCTGAAAGCAGAGTTCACAACATCAGATACAGTACTTATCTGAAAGCAGAGTTCACAACATCAGATACAGTACTTATCTGAAAGCAGAGTTCACAACATCAGATACAGTACTTATCTGAAAGCAGAGTTCACAACATCAGATACAGTACTTATCTGAAAGTAGAGTTCACAACATCAGATACAGTACTTATCTGAAAGTAGAGTTCACAACATCAGATACCGTACTTATCTGAAAGCAGAGTTCACAACATCAGATACAGTACTTATCTGAAAGCAGAGTTCACAATATTAGATACAGTACTTATCATAAAGCAGAGTTCACAACATCACATACAGTAGATGCTACAGTATAGTCTGTTTAAATACACCTCCATTACTTTACAAGAAGAAATACAACAAGGCATAATACAACAAAGACAATGTTATTACTGTCTATCTAGTTAATATGGAGTACTTTCTAACAGTTTGGCTATGTGTTCATCCATGATGTGTGTATTGAAAAAGCATTAGAGAGACTATATTCTTTGGAGCCTTCTGTGAATAAAACCAACAGAACCCAGTCATGCCACAGTCCCTTTTGTAGCCTGACCCTCTCCCTCCGGCCACCTTGTCGTTGCTGAACTGTTGATATATGTGGTGGGTCTAAGAGACAGCCTGTCAAAGTTAATCAGACTGTGTTGTGCAGCTAGAAACAGCGGTCCTGACTGGCTGACTCAACACACACTGTGTTGTGTTTCCTGGGAGAGGAGGAGCTAGGCGAGCTAACTGAACATGACACAGATTTTCACTCTACCACTGACCTGACCTGCAAGGGACTCTATAAATCACATCAGGCCGAGACACCCTTGTAGGGTGAAGGATCTGATGGCATGCACAGCAGCGGTAGGGGTTTCATCGCTATTGTGAGCTGCGTTAGTTGCCTGCACACATACACTGAGTATACAAAATATTAAGAACACCTGCTCTTTCCATGACATAGACTGACCAGGTGAAAGCTATGATCCCTTATTGATGTAACTTGTTAAATCCACTTCAATCAGTGTAGATGAAGGGGTGGAGGCGGGGTAAAGAATGAGTTTTAATCATTGAGACAATTGAGACATGGATTGTGTATGTGTGCCATTCAGAGGGAGAATGGGCAAGACAAAAGATTTAAGTGCCTTGAACTGGGTATGGTAGTAGGTGCCAGGCGCACCGGTTTGTGTCAAGAACTGCAACACTGTTGTTTTTTTAATGCTCGACAGTTTCCCATGTGTATCAAGAATGGTCCAGCATCCAAAGGACATCCCGGGAACTTCACACAACTGTGGGAAGCATTGGAGCCAACACAGGGGGGGTTCCCCTCAATATTAGGAAGATGTCCTTAATGTTTTGTACATGTTCAACATTAATCATGCATTTGACCTGTAATGGTCCAAGCTGAAGGCCTTATGTGATTCTAATTCAAGTTGGTATTTTAGAGGGGAAGACAGGGAATGGTCCCAAATGACTGGATATGGGCCTCTCTATGTAGCCTCTATCTGCTGATGGCTCTGTCTGGATGTTGTTGTTACCTGTGTCACTGACTGTAAATTGCTATGAAGCCTGAACAACAACTAGCTGTGACCCAAGGTGTATGTACTGCCCTCAACTTCACCTGCTTCGCTGATGGGGCCTTTTCATCAGGTCTCTCTCTCCACCTCCCTCCCTTCCAGAGGATGACCTTCCCTCCAACGTCCTGTTCCTATTGGTCAGGCTAGCAGTGTAATTGGTATGCAGAGAGACTCTGGAATGAGTCCACTCCGTGCTAGCTTGTGAATTCACCCTTGTAATGCCACGTTTATGGATAACAGAGATAAAACAACGCATGAAGGAAAAAAAGCAAACAAATGCCAAGGCTTGGGCTGCTTGCCTGCCTGACATTGCCTTTGTGAATCACATATCTACAGCCAAGGGCAAGGGAGAAGGGGAGTGAGAGGGGACTAAACAGATTATGCTTTACAATGTCCACCATTTGCATCGTATCTACTCTTGCCACTGCCAGCTGTTTAACCTTTTCCCAGCCAAATGCTGCCTGACTGGATATATAATCACTGGAGTTTGCTACTGAAATGGCACCCTATTCCCTATATTGTGCACTACTTTTGACAAGAGCTCTGGTCAAAAGTAGTGCACTATATAGGGAATATGGTGCCATTTGGGATGACCCACTGGTTCTCATGGTTGGAACTTCTGGCCAGAGGAGTGTTTAGTCACCAGGGCATTTGGATGTCTGGCCAGAGAGATGGACCTGGGCCTGAGGCTTGGGCTAATAACCTGACTGACTGAGCTCTGTGGGCTTGAGGTTCTGGCTCAGTTGCTGACTGTACTGTGTGGTTTACAGTTTCCTTACAGCTCTATGTCTCCTTCATGGAGTCCTTTACTTTGGCTTGGTTGACACTGATGCAGGTACACCCTTCAAGCCCTCAGGTTGCTTATTATTGGATCTTCTTCATGGAGTCCTTTACTTTGGCTTGGTTGACACTGATGCAGGTACACCCTTCAAGCCCTCAGGTTGCTTATTATTGGATCTTCTTCATGGAGTCCTTTACTTTGGTTTGGTTCTCACTGATGCAGGTACACCCTTCAAGCCCTCAGGTTGCTTATTATTGGATCTTCTTCATGGAGTCCTTTACTTTGGTTTGGTTCTCACTGATGCAGGTACACCCTTCAAGCCCTCAGGTTGCTTATTATTGGATCTTCTTCATGACTAGCAGTTTGTTTTGCTGATGATGGAGCATCATTTTATATGTGAGCATAAATGGGGCATATTTCTAGTCCACATTTCTCCTAGGTATAATCTTTATTGGCGGAAAGGTCAGTCAAGTATGTGCCTTAATATATTTTGCCATGGTAGCATGTTGTTTCAGTATGTTTTAGCATGTGTTGCAAATGATCTGCCACCACAAACTTCCGAACTATAAGAATTAGTGTACATTTGTATAATTGCAATCCAGAACTCACACACACTCCATATAATACATCAACTGGAGTGAGTTCAGGTTCCAAAGCACACAGTGATCCTTGTTCTCCCTAACGTAACATCACTCAGGCCACGTACAACATAAATATTTTCATATAAACAGTCTCCTGCTGAAACGATTCCAAGGCTTTCGCCTGAAGCTAACAGTGTAAAGGCTGGAGGGTGCTCTCTTTTTCTCATCTCTATCTCTCCCTTTCTTTCTCTTTCTGTCTTTCTCTCTCTATTTGTTTCTCTCGTTTCTCTCTCTCTATTTCTCTATTCCTTTCTCTTCCTCGCTCTCCCTCCCCCTTTCTCTCTCCCCCTTCCTCTCTGTCCCTCTCTCTTCCTTCCTTTCTCTGTCTCTCTCTTTCTTTCTCTCTCTGTCTCTCATTCCCTCGAGTGTCCTTGTCAATGTCATAGGCAGCTGCTGCGTTGTAGTTGAAAAAGAGGCGAGGTCAATAGTTTGTCTGCCTGGCTTATAAATAATGTGACTCAGCGCCTGACAGAATGTGTCTCGATTGTAGAAACGGGGAAAAAATGGCAGGAGTATTTTCTTAACCCTCGGCTCGGCTACTGAGGCACTTGTTTATTCTCACTAACAATTGCTTGTCTGAACTTAGTAACCAGCCAGCGATGTTAGATAGAAAATGTTTTTGTCTCATTTTAGTGTTTTTACATTGTCATCTATAGTTCTCATGATCAACTATGAATTGGTCTATTGATTCAATTAAATTACATTTAAGGGGCTTTATTGGCATGGGAAACATATGTTTACATTGCCAAAGCAAGTGAAAAAGAGAATTAACAAAGTGAAATAAACAATAAAAAATAACTATTGTCAAATGCCTTTTATCACATTTCCACCCCTATAAATGTTATATGTGACTTTTCAGTTATTGTGTAATGTATGTGGTGTTCTGAGGAGTTTTGACATTGGTTCTTTCTACTGTATGTGTGTGTGTGTGTTTGTGTGTGTGTGTGTTTGCGTGTGTGTGTGCGTTCATGCATTTGCGTGTGATGTAACTGTGTGTGCATGCATGAACATGTCTCTGTGAGTGTTTACAGAGGCCACAGGATACATGGTCCGTTGAGAGTTGGCCGTTGCTGGCGGCGGGACACAGGGGAGTTGTCCTAGGCCCTGTAGGCCTGTAGCTGTGCCTTTGTAAGTGCGCAGCCCATGGGAGCGAAATGGGAATGGGAGGCAGGGCGAAGAGGTTTCCTGTGTGTGTTTGCCCGTGCAGCTCGCTCAGGGTGAGCGCCAGAGTAAAGTGTTGGGTTACATAGCTCAGTGTTCAGTGTAGCGTACGCCACAGCACACCCGCAACGCCGCGGTGACATTATCCACTATGGGATAATCTCTCAGCTGGTGTGCTCCGAGACTGTGAACCCGTCCGTCCGCCATCCCCTAAACTCTGTCACCAACCCCATGTCTGCTCTCACGTTTAACAATTGGGCTTTTATATAGAGTATCAGTTTTCTAAAGGGAGATTTGTTCTCCTGTAATGCGTGTGGAGACTAGAGTTCTCGTGTTCACTGTTGAAGGGGATTGAATGGAAAGTGTTGAGCTTTCACCCCCTAGCTAGGTTTTAGCAGTGGGGTTTGAAATGGCTCTCTTAACTCCAAATGGTTTCGTCAGGGTTTCTCCACTTTCTGATCTGTCATTCAATATTAGGCTGGGGAACACAACAGCTGTGCTGCTAACCACACCCAGCCAGCTGGATGATATAATCCTAACAGTTTGACAGGAATACCTTATTTTTCTTTGTCTGTGAAAATGTAGAGTTACTGATTGGGTATCCACTTGATTTGATATCTCTTAGTAAATCTTTAGTTTTTAACGTAGACAGTAGTTAGTCGATTGGTATTACCAAAATTATAACTTTCCTGAAAGATTATCTTCTCTTTATAAACCACATTTATTATATGACAGTTCTTGTAAAAATCCATTTGTTACAGATAATCAACAGTAGGTCTGAGGCACCACAAGACATTTATGCACCGTCACAGGTGACAAATAGATTAGACCAAACGCTATGATGCTCCCAACATTATGTTTAATAAGCTTAACGTGGCATTCACATCGCACTCGTGGTTATACATTGATGCTTCCGCAGTCACCGTCTAGCCGTCGCCTTGATTTCCAGCGAGACTCAGGTCGCTGTACTAACGCTGTCAAGAGCCACTCTCTCTTCTCTCAATATCTTATGCTTATTGGTGTAGCAGGCAGGTGGGAGATCAGACTGATGCTAATATACCATCCTGCCTCTGCTGACAGAACAGAACAGGTCTAAGGGAAACCCAATATGTATGGGAGATAATATTGTAATGAAACAGCAGGGTGCAGGTCTCGAACCCTCGACCTTTGAGCCCGAGGTCCGGCGCGCTATCGACTGTGCCGCCAAAAGCATGCTCCAGCGGCTTAGTCGATTTCCGCGCTTATAAACCCAGGGTCGTTACAATATCTATACACTGGTGGAGTCTGTCTGAAACATACACACACATTCTTATTGTTGTAGCATTATCGAGAAGGAACTTGCAAGTAAGCATTTTGTTGGACGTGTATACCATGTGTATCCCGTACATGAAACTTGAAACACAAACACACTTCACATTTGGGCCTGAAGACTCAATGATTTCAGACTGTTTTTTTGTCTTAATCTAACTCCCAACAGTTTGCATGAACTGTCAGTATTGTTTGATTCTTCTACACTATGCTGTTTGCCTTGTACAGTAATAAGTCATACTATACTAGAGGTCGACCGATTAATCGGAATGGCCGATTAATTAGGGCCGATTTCAAGTTTTCATAACAATCGTAAATCAGTATTTTTGGGCGCCGATATGCCTAATTGAATTATTATTATTTTACACCTTTATTTAATCTTTATTTAACTAGGCAAGTCAGTTAAGAACACCTTATTTTCAATGACGGCCTAGGAATGGTGGGTTAACTGCCTCGTTCAGGGGCAGAAAGACAGATTTTCACCTTGTCAGCTCGGGGGATCCAATCTTGCAACCTTACAGTTAACTAGTCCAACGCAATAACGACCTGCCTCTCTCTCGTTGCACTCCACAAGGAGACTGCCTGTTACGCAAATGCAGTAAGCCAAGGTAAGTTGCTAGCTAGCATTAAACTTATCTTATAAAAATCAATCAATCATAATCACTAGTTAACTACACATGGTTGATGATATTACTAGATATTACCTAGCGTGTCCTGTGTTGCATATAATCTGACTGAGCATACAAGCATAAAAGCATACAAGTATCTAAGTATCTGACTGAGCGGTGGTAGGCAGAAGCAGGCGTGTAAATATTCATTCAAACAGCACTATTGTGTGTTTTGCCAGCAGCTCTTCGTTGTGCATCAAGCATGGCGCTGTTTATGACTTCAAACCTATCAACTCCCGAGATGAGGCTGGTGTGACCGAATTGAAATGGCTGGCTAGTTAGCGCGCGCTAATAGCGTTTCAAACTTCACTCGCTCTGAGCCTTGGGGTGGTTGTTTCCCTTGCTCTGCATGGGTAACGCTGCTTCGATGTGGTGGCTGTTGTCGCTGTGTTGCTGGTTCGAGCCCAGGGAGGAGCGAGGAGAGGGACGGAAGCTTTACTGTTACACTGGCAATACTAAAGTGCCTATAAGAACATCCAATAGTCAAAGGTTAATGAAATACAAATGGTATAGAGGGAAATAGTCCTATAATAACTACAACCTAAAACTTCTTACCTGGGAATATTGAAGACTCATGTTAAAAGGAACCTCCAGCTTTCATATGTTCTCATGTTCTGAGCAAGGAACTGAAACCTTAGCTTTCTTACATGGCACATATTGCACTTTTACGTTCTTCTCCAACACTTTGTTTTTGCATTATTTAAACCAAATTGAACGTTTCATTATCTACTTGAGGCTAAATTGATTTTATTTATGTATTATATTAAGTTAAAATTAGTGTTAATTCAGTATTGTCATTATTACAAATATATTAAAAAAAAACAATTTAAAAAAACTATTTAAATCGTCAGATTAATCGGCATCGGCCCTCCAATAATCGGTATGGGTATCGGCGGTGGAAAATCATAATCGGTCGACCTCTATACTATACAGTTATATAGCTGTTATATTGTATATCATGTACATGTAATGTGATTCATATCATTGGATTCCAGTTGCCTGAGAGACAGATCAGCTTAATATGTGATCAGGTGCCTACAGTACAGAGTAGAGCACTAGCCCTAACACAGTTCTATAGTGATGAATCTCTACTGCTGTCCTTACTCAATCAGAATGATGAATGGTTTCAACCATGATATAATTATAACAGGCTAGCTCCATTTCATTAATGACTCCCTTCATGTATAATTATCCCTTCCACAACGCTGTGTTTGGAGTTTCACACTGGCAACAGCTTTGACCACTGTGTTGCTGCTTTAGCATGTTCCTGTTTACTTAGCTTTCAGCAGCAAGGGGAAGAGTCAGACAAACATATTTCCTCGCATTTGAATTAGATGCAAATAATACACACACTCTGATTGGCTTGCTGTGTATGTGTGCGTACATGTGTGTGTGTGCGTGCGTTCGTGTGTGCTCATGCAAGACACATACTTGACGTGTGTTTGTGAGTGATCTCTGGACATGGATGAATGGTCCTGGAGAACATTGTTGATTGCCAGTGGGCTCCTTGGAGGCTGGTCCAGCCAGCAGAGTGTTAGTAATCGACTGCTTTACCTACTGCTTCTGCCTACTACTCCCTCCTTCCTGCTCCACTGTGTGTGTGCGTGTGCGTGTGTATGTGTGCGTGTGTGTGTGTACATGTGCATGTGTGTGTATATGTATATGTGCGTGTGTGTGTGTGTGTATATGTGCGTGTGTGTGTGTGTGTGTGTATATGTGCGTGTGTGTGTGTATATGTGCGTGTGTGTGTATATATATGTGCGTGTGTGTGTGCGTGTGTGCGTGTGTGTATATATGTGCGTGTGTGTATATGTGCGTGTGTGTGTGCATGTGTGCGTGTGTGTGTATATCTGCGTGTGTGTGTATATATGTGCGTGTGTGTGTGTATATGTGCGTGTGTGTGTGTGTATATGTGCGTGTGTGTGTGTATATGTGCGTGTGTGTATATATATGTGCGTGTGTGTGTGCGTGTGTATATATGTGCGTGTGTGTGTATATGTGTGTGCGTGTGTATATGTATATGTGCGTGTGTGTGTATATGTGCGTGTGTGTGTATATATGTGCGTGTGTGTGTGTATATGTGCGTGTGTGTGTGTATATGTGCGTGTGTGTGTATATGTGCGTGTGTGTGTGCATGTGTGCGTGCGCGCTCTCCCCCCATTGTTCCAGTGAACAAAGCAAAGCCTGGCTCCCTCCTCCCCTGTAGCACAGACACACAGCCAACAACGAGAGCAGGTGTCACAGGTGTCACACTTCTGTCACTTTGTGTCACACTCAAGAAAAACAATGGGAGGGAATCGTCCATTGTTGAATTCACATTGCGTCAATCTTTAGAATGGATTGCTCTGTGGGCATACTGATAATAAATGTGATGTTATTAGTCATTACTTAATATTAAAATGTTTTTTGATTCTTCTACGGTAAAAAGACCAATTACATCACTTGATGACGTTAGCCTTTTAGATTGCGGTTGATTGAAAATAAAGGGTTTTATCTCAAGTTTCTAGATGCCTGCCAATGCTCTTAATATCCTTGTCAGAGTAGACCTTTCTCCAGCTGAAGTGTTGCACTCTGGGTGATATTTGTTCTCAGATTAATTTAAGCCTGGCATTGAAGCATAAAGATCGTTTGTACTCAGTGTGACATGTACTCTCAGCGGACGAAGAAAAGCACACGTCTTCATTTCTCATTCTGAGCCAACACAGAGTTCAATCAAAGCAGTTAGTAGAAGTCGTGTGTGTGTTTCTTTGCGTGTGTGTGTGTGTAAATCTGTGTGCTTCTTTGCGTGTGTGAATCTGTGTGTTTCTTTGCGTGTGTGCGTGCGTGAATCTGTGTGTTTGTGTGTTTCTTTGCGTGCGTGTGTGTGTGTGTGTTTCTCTGTGTGTGTGCGTGCGTGCGTGTGTGAATCTGTGTGTGTGTGTGTGTTTCTTTGTGTGTGTGCGTGCGTGTGTGAATCTGTGTGTGTGTGTGTTTCTTTGCGTGTGTGCGTGCGTGTGTGAATCTGTGTGTGTGTGTTTCTTTGCGTGTGTGCGTGCGTGTGTGAATCTGTGTGTGTGTGTTCCTTTGCGTGTGTGCGTGCGTGTGTGAATCTGTGTGTGTGTGTTTCTTTGCGTGTGTGCGTGCGTGTGTGAATCTGTGTGTGTGTGTTCCTTTGCGTGTGTGCGTGCGTGTGTGAATCTGTGTGTGTGTGTTTCTTTGCGTGTGTGCGTGCGTGTGTGAATCTGTGTGTGTGTGCTGACTGCATCAATTAATCTAACAGATCTGATGATCTTCCCACCTAAGAGCATAGTGGACGAGGCAGTTTAGATTTGAAATAAATATTAAATTGTCAGCCATTGTTAAATCATCATCTGCTTAATATTAATGCAGGAACAGAGGTACATAAGAACTGAGACCTGTAAGAGATACCACAGTACCGATTTTCAGAAATTGTGGCTCATTCTCGAGTCATATTAGGTCCCTTTGAAATATTACCACTTCTTGGTCCAGGTTTTCCTAATCGGTTGACTAGGTACATTTTGGCGGCGGGTAAATGAAAGCTCACTGTTTAGAATCCCCGATCCGACTAGGTGGAAAATCCGCCGATGTGTCCTTGAGCAAAGCACTTAACCCAATTGCTCCTGTAAGTCGCTCTGGATAAGAGCATCTGCTAAATTATTAAACTGTAAAAGAATTGAGAAGCATGGAGTGGATTTTCATAGCTGATCACTGTTCCATACAGTCAAGACTCACTGGCTTTGATGGTGGGAGTGGATAGGTGGCTGTATTCCTGTCTGTCAGGATATGTCAGAATAGTCATTGTATTTGTCCCCCCAGCAATTAACTTGCATATTTTCCATTCCTCTTTAAAAACATTGAAATGCATGTAACTTAAACTCACAGAGATGAAACTTTAATAATAGGGGCATATACAGTACCAGTCAACAGTTTAGAACACCTACTAATTCAAGGGTTTTTCTTTATTTTCCTATTTTCTACATTGTAGAATAAGAGTGAAGACATCAAATCTATGAAATAACACATATGGAATCATGAGGTAACCAAAAATATGTTATATTTGAGATTCTTTGAAGTATCCATCCTTTGCCTTGATGACCGCTTTGTACACTCTTAGCATTCTCTCAACCAGCTTCACCTGGAATGCTTTTCCAACAGTCTTGATGGAGTTCCCACACATGCTGAGAACTTGTTGGCTGCTTTCCCTTCACTCTGCGGTCCTACCCATCCCAAACCATCCCAATTGGGTTGAGGTCATGTGATTGTGGAGGCCAGGTTATCTGATGCAGCACTTAATCACTCCCCTTCTTGGTCAAACAGCCCTTACGCAGTCTGGAGGTGTGTTGGGTCATTGTCATGTGGAAAAACAAATGATAGTCCCACTAAGCTCAAACCAGGTGGGATGGCGTATCGCTGCAGAATGCTGTGGTAGCCATGCTGGTTAAGTGTGCCTTGAATTCTAAATACATCTCAGATCGTGTCACCAGCAAAGCACCATCACACCTTTTCCTCCATGTTTCACAGTGGGAACCACACATGTGTAGATAATCCGTTCACCTACTCTGCGTCTCACAAAGACACGGCGGTTGGAACCAAATATCTCCAATTTGGACTCCTCAGACCAAATGACAGATTTCCACCGATCTAATGTCCATTGCTCGTGTTTCTTGGCCCAGGCAAATCTCTTCTTATTGGTGTCCTTTAGTAGTGGTTTCTTTGCAGCAATTCGACCATGAAGGCCTGATTCTGCAGTCTCATCTGAACAATTGATGTTGAGATGTGTCTGTTACTTGAACTCTGTGAAGCATTAATTTTGGCTGCAATTTCTGAGGCTGGTAACTCTAATGAACTTATCCTCTGCTGCGGAGGTAACTCTGAGTCTTCCTTTCCTGTGGCGGTCCTCATGAGAACCAGTTTCATAATAGAGCTTGATGGTTTTTGCGACTACACTTGAAGAAACGTTCAAAGTTCATGACATTTTCCGTATTGATTGACCTTCATTTCTTAACCTCTCTGGGATATGCGTCCCACCTCGCCAACAGCCAGTGAAAGTGCAGGGCGCCAAATTCAAAACAACAAAAATCTCACAATTAAAATTCCTCAAGCATACAAGTATTTTACACTATTTTAAAGATAATATTCTCGCTAAACGGATTTACAGCGAAAGCACCACAAGCAATTATGTTAGGTCACCACCAAGCCACAGAAAAACACAGCCATTTTTCCAGCCAAAGAGAGGAGTCACAAAAAGCACAAATAGAGATAAAATTAATCACTAACCTTTGATGATCTTCATCAGATGACACTCATAGGACTTCATGTTACACAATACATGTATGTTTTGTTCTCTAAAGTCTATATTTATATCAAAATATCTCATTTTACATTGGCGTGTTACGTTCAGTAGTTCTAAAACATGCGGTGATTTTGCAGAGAGCCACATCAATTTACAGAAATACTCATCATAAATGTTGATGAAAATACAAGTGTTATACATGGACTTAGAGATATACTTCTCTTTAATGCAACCGCTGTGTCAGATTTTTTTTAAACTACGGAAAAAGCAAACCATGCAATAATCTGAGTACAGCGTTCAGACAACAAAGCAGCCAAAAAGATATCCGCCATATTGTGTAGTCAACATTAGTCAGACATAGCATTATAAATATTCACTTACCATTGATGACCTTCATCAGAATGCACTCCAAGGAATCCTTGTTCGATAAAGTTAATAATTTATGTCCAAATAGCTTCTTTTGTTAGGGCGTTTGGTAAACAAATCCAAATGTGCGTTCAGGTCCAGCCGAATGTCGTACGGAAAGTTCAAAAAGTTCCTTTACAGCGCATAGAAACTTGTCAAACTAAGTATAGAATCAATCTTTAGGATGTTTTTATCATAAATCTTCAATAATGTTCCAACCGGAGAATTCCTATGTCTGTAGAAAAGCAATGGAACGAGAGCTAACTCTCTTGTGACCGCACCTCACGAGCCTGTGGCACTCTGTCAGAAACCTGGTTCAATCCCCTCTCATTCTCTCCCCCATCATAGTAGAAGCCTCAAACAAAGTTCTAAAGACTGTTGACATCTAGTGGAAGCCTTAGGAAGTGCAATATGGCCCCATTCACCCTGTATATTGGAATGGCAAAGAGTTGAAAAACTGCAAACCTGATTTCCCACTTCCTGGTTGGATTTTTCTCAGATTTTCGCCTGCCATATGAGCTCTGTTATACTCACAGACATCATTTAAACAGTTTTAGAAATTTCAGAGTGTTTTCTATCCAATACTAATCATAACATGCATATATTAGCATCTGGGACAGAGTAGCAGGCAGTTTACTCTGGGCACCTTATTCATCCAAGCTACTCAATACTGCCCCCCTGTCACCAAGAAGTTAAAGTAATGATGGACTGTCATTTCTCTTTGCTTATTTGAGCTGTTCTTCCCATAATATGGACTTGGTATTTTACCAAATAGGGCTATCTTCTGTATACCACCCCTACCTTTTCACAACATAACTGATTGGCTCAAATGCATTAAGAAGGAAATAAATCCCACAAATTAATTTTTAACAAGGCACATCTGTTATTTGAAATGCATTCCAGGTGACTACCTCAGGAGGCTGGTTGAGAGAATGCCAAGAGTGTGCAAAGCTGTCATCAAGGCAAAGGGTAGCTACTTTGAAGAATCTCATATATAAAATATATTTAGATTTGTTTAATACTTTTTTGGTTACTACATGATTCCATATGTGTTATTTCATAGTTTTGATGTCTTCTCTATTATTCTACAATGTAGAAAAAAAAAAAGTAAATTAAATAAAACATTGAATGAGTAGGTGTGTCCAAACTTTTGACTGGTTCTGTACGTTTCTTTTGAAGTCTCCGTCCCACATGGCACCCTAATAGGTTGCCATTTGGGCCGAACAATGCATGTAATAGACAAAAGTCTGACCTTTGACCTCCAGTGGTGCTTTAACCACTTCCTCAAGCCACCCAGTTTCTTCTCCAAAGGTAGCATCATGCCGCTTGGAGAGAGGGAGGCAGCAGGTAAGGAGAGAGGGAGGCAGCAGGTAAAATAATGATATTACAATAGACTAACTAGATATCCAATTGAAAACATAGATAAATCTTAGTTATCTACCTCGCCCACCTTAGCCATTTGATCCCTGGTTCATTGAATTATTTTATAAAGACATCAAAAGTATTTGGTTGTCATTTTAATGCTGCAGGGTGGCCAACCAACCTCCAGGAGAGCTACTGGGGGTGTAGGCTTTTTCTCCAGTCCTACTCGAACACATCACATTGTAAAAAAGCAACTGCTCAGCAGGACCTTGATACGCTGACTCTAGTGTGTTTGAACAGGGTTGGATCAAATGCTTGCACACCCAGTAGCTCTCCAGATGGAGGGTTGATGAACCACATGTGTTTATACAGTAGCCTATCGGTGCAGTATTTTACTTTGTTGGGGGTTAAGTGCTTTGCTAAAGGCCACAACAGCAGGAGATACTGTATAATACATGGGATCAGAGAGCAGCAGCCTTCCATTGTCAATACCAGTGATAATAATTCATGTCATTTTGTGAAGTGGTTCTTTGCATCATACAACCCAATTTTCAGTCACCTTTTTGGCCCATGGTGTTATAAACCATTTTTGGGGGGGACAAGTGACTGGAGCTTTCAGACAAGTAAACAATCTGTCTTAAGTGGCTAAAAAAATGAATGTCAAGCCTTGTCATGTAATGCACAATGAGCCCTGATCTGTGTGTGTACTGTGGAGGGAGCCCTGATCTGTGTGTGTACTGTGGAGGGAGCCCTGATCTGTGTGTGTACTGTGGAGGGAGCCCTGATCTGTGTGTGTACTGTGGAGGGAGCCCAGATCTGTGTGTGTACTGTGGAGGGAGCCCTGATCTGTGTGTGTACTGTGGAGGTAGCCTTGATCTGTATGTGTACTGTGGAGGTAGCCCTGATCTGTGTGTGTACTGTGGAGGGAGCCCTGATCTGTGTGTGTACTGTGGAGGTAGCCTTGATCTGTATGTGTACTGTGGAGGTAGCCCTGATCTGTGTGTGTACTGTGGAGGGAGCCCTGATCTGTGTGTGTACTGTGGAGGAAGCCCTGATCTGTGTGTGTACTGTGGAGGGAGCCCTGATATGTGTGTGTACTGTGGAGGGAGCCCTGATCTGGCTTGAGTCCCAAATGGCACTGTATTCCCTATTTTGTATGGGCCCTGGTCAAAATTTGTGCACTATATAGGGAATAGGGTGCCATTTGCGATACACCCATGTACTCTGTAGTGAAGGAGGAGCCCTGGCTGCTGCTCGGCTACCTGCCTGCTCTGCCCTGCAGCCCAACATCTGTTGAGAGGGAGCAGGAAGCATTTGAAGGATAATTAAAAGGACTGGCTTTCAACTCATCTACCTCCCACCCGCCTCCCTCCCATCCCATGGCTAAGCAACATGCGGCTCCTTCCACAGCTCCAAAGCAGAGCAGCAATTATTTAGGGAATTTAAAGTGGGACTGCAGTATACTAATAACGCATCTGAGGAGAAACAAGAGGCGGAGGACTCTTTTGTTTTGACCATGTTGTTATCTGGTTTCCACTACTGTAGTGAAATAGTAGAGGGTTGTGTTAGTTGTTTGATTCTGGTCTCCTTTACCTCCTGGGGATGATTACGGCTGGTCCACTACAGACAGGTCAACATAAAGACTTTCTTATGGTTTATGACGCTTGGGGAAAAGCTGTCTAGCTAACTAGCCATCATGAACCCAATCCACACACCAATTGATCCTGCTTGATTAGCCTAGTGGGCTCCATAGCCTAGTGGACTCCATAGCCTAGTGGACTCCATAGCCTAGTGGACTCCATAGCCTAGTGGGCTCCATAGCCTAGTGGGCTCCATAGCCTAGTGGACTCCATAGCCTAGTGGACTCCATAGCCTAGTGGACTCCATAGCCTAGTGGACTCCATAGCCTAGGTGTTGAAAGGTCAATAGAGTGGGAGGTAATGATGTTCTCTCTGTCTGTCTCTCTCTCTATCTGTCTCTGTCTCTCTCTCTGTCTGTCTGTCTCTCTCTCAATTCAATTCAAGGGGCCTTATTGGCATGGGAAACATATGTTAACAAAGCAAGTGAAGTAGACAATAATCAAAAGTGAAACAATAAAAATGAACAGTAAACAAGACACTAACAGAAGTTCCAAAACAATAAAGACATTTCAAATGTCATTATGTTTATATACAGTGTTGTAACGAAGTGCAAATAGTTAAAGTACAAACGGGTATGTCAATGCTTCACATGTCAGCTGGGACACTAACTCAATAAGCCCTTCAAATCACATTAGAGACATTGTTAAAGAGCTTGTTTTAAACTGGTGTTTCATTAAGCTAAATACCATGCACTTTGTCTGAAGGGACTGTGCGTGTGTGTCAGGGTTGCCGTTAACAAGGCAAAATGCCCGGGAGAAAAAAAATCCCATTGCAAAATAATGCTTTTTATTAATTGATGGAAATACCAGTCAATGTAAATAGTTGTGACTGTCATGCTTATCGGTCTATGGGAATTTGCATAATATAGTGAAATTAAATTGGTGAGTGTGTATTTTCGTCATCAAGTAGCCTATCTTATTTATCCAACACAACTATCACAGGCGCACAGCATACCAATACTATTTATAGCGGAATTTCCCCAGAAGATCCTCAGCTGGTTGCTGCCGAACTAAATATGTTTTTATAAGCCCAGCCCATTCATTGCGTAACAACTCTAAATGTAATCAGGTGTTAAACTGTTTTGGTGCACGATTAAAAAGAGCTAGGGCTACTATTTTTTTCCTTAACTGGTAGCCTAATTGAAGTACGCCTCCCATTCAACATTCAAGTGCAGGCAAGAGGCTATCAGCGCGTCACCACCACTTTACAATGTGAGCTGGAGGCAGTATGCGTTTTGAAAACAGGCTTACTTAATTGTTTGAAACCTGAATGTTTTACTTTATATTATGACGCATGGCTTACATTGCTTGAAAGTAGCCTATAGGCAAATCCGACCATGGAAACGTGGAGGCAATTATTTTTTTATAAAGACTTCATAGGCGGCATGAGTTTCAAGTTTCGTAAAGCTAACAATTTATCCTACCAGTTCTACCGTTCTGCATGCGTGTTATGATTTTCATATGCGCATTTTCGTGGAACAGTTTTATTTAAATAATAACGTTTTTGTTTTTCAATCTTTGTCCCGTGGTTACTAATAAAATCTGAATTAAAATGGTACAAATCTAAAAGTTAAAATGGTACAAATCTAAAAGTTAAAATGAAACTTTTGTGAGATCACCATCGCCTTATGGACACATTGATACACCGTGATCCATTGGCAGCTAAAGAAATTAGCGCATGGAACTCATAGCCTATAGGCCAATGCAACAGTAGGCCTATAACTTCCATTGTCACCTATGTCAAAATACATTAAGCCGACAAAATAAAAACAGTCGAAATATGATCAATTCGGGTTCTTTCAATTGCATTAATCTCTCTACTCAGCCTGTCTGCCTCCCTTTCTATATGAATAGAGATACTATATTGATCAATTCCCCATTACATACTGTATGTTTACTACTGGCAACATATGTAATGGGGAATTGATCAAAATAATCAAAGGGCAAACAATTTACACAATAAAACAATGAATGTGCAAGAATTGGTGTGACAGCTGAGCCATTCTGGAGAGAGACTGGCCTATATCTTCACCACATACCCCTCCCCTTCTTCTTGTCTCAACATTTGAAATTATACTCAAGATGCATTAATTATCTTCACACATATTTGAGATGCTTTTCACTGACAGCCGCAACTCAACAATCAGCTAGGCTTATTGCCACGCTCACTGCCCAAATTGCGGGCTTCCCAAATAGGCATAGGCCTACAAGCTTGTGATTTGAAACAGTACACAACTATTTAAAAATTCTGTATAGACAGGAGTAATTATAAAATTGTGGCAAATGCATTTCAATGTACTTCCCTAGCCTGTGCCATTTCTCTCCTGTTCTTTCCTTTGTTGTCCAGAAGCCAAAAACACAATCATAGTAATTTTAGCAACCCATCATAGTTGTTGCATCTTTAGATTCACCCTCTTTCTAAGTTTCAAATGGAGATTTTCATCTCTGTCACATATGAACCTGCTCTCATCAGGTGCGCTCTTTAGTTTTCCTGCAAATTGCATTTTGGCAAATGTTTGAAAATGTGTTTAATTGGCTGCTTCATTATAGGAGTTGCATGGTATGATAAGATGAATTACAATCATGTAAATGTGATTTTTGTCATTCTTAGCACCGTGGGTGGACGCCCTAGTGTATGTTGATCCGGTAAATAAAAAGATATTCCCGGTCACGCTGTTCAGCTCCACACACCAGAAACCCTGGTGTGGGTGTAAATGATTAGTAAATGATAGAAGGGGTTGAGTTCCTAAGCACTTGGTCTTTCTCATTGAGGGATTGTTAAAAAATGTTCTCTGCTTCTGCTGCGCCTAAGAAATACCCAAATGGCCTTCTTTTACAGTATGCTACAGTGTTCTTCTGATAGATGACTTTATCAACATTTTGGGTTATATTTTTCCGTCCCTGGAGAACATGAATAGCCTAACACTCATATGTTTTATCTGAATAGAGCAGTGCGGTAGAGGATTATGAAGTAGAGAAAAGCACCATTGCATTTTGTAAATGACTTGATAACTGTCTGACTCTGGAGTCCTTGAAATTCTCACACAATCTCTCGTGTGTATTTGTAGGACTTATCTATCTTATCTATCTTGTTCATTCATGAATTGATATGTCTGTGACAGTCCCAGAGACCCACAGTCTCCCAGCCATACAGTCCCACAGCTTCCAATCCTTATAGCCTCCCAGTCCCACAGCCTCCCAGTCCCACAGCCTCCCAGTCCCACAGCCTCCCAGTCCCACAGCCTCCCAGTCCCACAGCCTCCCAGTCCCACAACCTCCCAGTCCCACAACCTCCCAGCCCCACAACCTCCCAGTCCCACAGCCTCCCAGTCCCACAGCCTCCCAGTCCCACAACCTCCCAGTCCCACAACCTCCCAGTCCCACAACCTCCCAGCCACACAACCTCCCAGTCCCACAACCTCCCAGTCCCACAGCCTCCCAGTCCCACAGCCTCCCAGTCCCACAGTCTCCTAGCCCCACAACCTCCCAGTCCCACAGCCTCCCAGCCCAAAAGCCTCCCAGTCCCACAGCCTCCCAGTCCCACAACCTCCCAGACCCACAACCTCCCAGTCCCACAGCCTCCCAGCCCCACAGCCTCCCAGTCCCACAACCTCCCAGTTCCACAGCCTCCCAGCCCCACAGCTTCCTATCCCTACAGCCTCCCAGTCCCACAACCTCCCAGTCCCATAGCCTCCCAGCCCCACAGCCTCCCAACCCCACAGCCCCACAGCCTCCTATCCCTACAGCCTCCCAGTTCCACAGCCTCACAGCTTCCTATCCCTACAGCCTCACAGCCTCCCAGCCCCACAGCCTCACAGCTTCCTATCCCTACAGCCTCACAGCCTCCCAGCCACACAACCTCCCAGTCCCACAACCTCCCAGTCCCACAGCCTCCCAGTCCCACAGCCTCCCAGTCCCACAGTCTCCTAGCCCCACAACCTCCCAGTCCCACAGCCTCCCAGCCCAAAAGCCTCCCAGTCCCACAGCCTCCCAGTCCCACAACCTCCCAGACCCACAACCTCCCAGTCCCACAGCCTCCCAGCCCCACAGCCTCCCAGTCCCACAACCTCCCAGTTCCACAGCCTCCCAGCCCCACAGCTTCCTATCCCTACAGCCTCCCAGTCCCACAACCTCCCAGTCCCATAGCCTCCCAGCCCCACAGCCTCCCAACCCCACAGCCCCACAGCCTCCTATCCCTACAGCCTCCCAGTTCCACAGCCTCACAGCTTCCTATCCCTACAGCCTCACAGCCTCCCAGCCCCACAGCCTCACAGCTTCCTATCCCTACAGCCTCACAGCCTCCCAGCCCCACAGCCTCCCAGCCCCATAGCCTCCCAGTCCCACAGCCTTACAGTCCCACAGCCCCACAGCCTCACAGCTTCCTATCCCTACAGCCTCCCAGCCATACAGCCTCCCAGTTCCACAGCCACCCAGTCTCACAGCCTCCCAGTCCCACAGACTTCCAATCCCACAGCCCTACAGCCTTCCAGTCCCACAGCCTCATAGCCTCACAGCCTCCCAGCCCCACAGCATCCCAGACCTACAGCCTCCAAGCCCCACAACCCCACAGCCTCCCAGCCCCACAGCTTCCCAGCCCCACAGCCTCACAGCTTCCTATCCCAACAGCCTTACAGCCTCCCAGCCCCATAGCCTCCCAGTCCCACAGCCCCACAGCCTCACAGCTTCCTATCCCTATAGCCTCCCAGCCCTACAGCCTCCCAGTCCCACAGCCCTACAGCCTTACAGCTTCCTATCCCCACAGCACCACAGCCTCCCAGTCCCACAACCTCCCAGCCCCACAGCCTCCCAGCCCCACAGCCTCACAGCCTCACAGTCTCCTAGCCCCACAGCCTCCCAGCCCCACATCCTCCCAGCTCCACAGCCTCCCAGCCCCACAGCCTCCCAGCACCACAGCCCCACAGCCTCCCAGCCCCACAGCCTCACAGCTTCATATTCCTATAGCCTCACAGCCTCCCAGCACCACAGCCCCACAGCCTCACAGCTTCCTATCCCAACAGCCTCCCAGCCCCATAGCCTCCCAGTCCCACAGCCCTACAGTCCCACAGCTTCCTATCCCTATAGCCTCCCAGCCCTACATCCTCCCAGTCCCACAGCCCTACAGCCTTACAGCTTCCTATCCCCACAGCACCACAGCCTCCCAGTTCCACAACCTCCCAGCCCCACAGCCCCACAGCCTCCCAGCCCCACAGTCTCCCAGCCCCACAGCCTCCCAGCCTCACAGTCTCCCAGCCTCCCAGCCCTACAGCCCCACAGCCTCCCAGCCCCACAGCCTTCCAGTCTCCCAGCCCCACAGCCTCCCAGTCCCACAGCCTCCCAGTCCCACAGCCTCCCAGCCTCACAGTCTCCCAGCCCCACAGCCTCCCAGCCCCACAGCCTCCTAGCCTCCAAGCCCCACTGCCTCCCAGCACCACAGCCTCCCAGCCCCACAGCCTCACAGCTTCCTATTCCTATAGCCTCACAGTCTCCCAGCACCACAGCCCCACAGCCTCACAGCTTCCTATCCTTACAGCCTCACAGCCTCCCAGCGCCACAGCCTCCCAGCTCCATAGCCTCCCAGTCCCACAGCCCCACAGCCTCACAGCCTCCCAGCCCCATAGCCTCCCAGTCCCACAGCCCTACAGTCCCACAACCTCACAGCGTCCTATCCCTACAGCCTCCCAGTCCCACAGCCTCCCAGTCCCACAGCGTCCCAGTCCCACATTCCTACAGCCTTCCAGTATCACAGCCCCACAGCCTCACAGCTTCCTATCCCTACAGCCTCCCAGTCCCACATCCCTACAGCCTTCCAGTATCACAGCCCCACAGCCTCACAGCTTCCTATCCCTACAGCCTCCCAGTCCCACAGCCTCCCAGTCCCACATCCCTACAGCCTTCCAGTCCCACAGCCCCACAGCCTCACAGCTTCCTATACCCACAGCCTCCCAGCTCCACAGCCTCCCAGTCTCACAGCCTCCCAGCCTCACAGCCCCACATCCTTCCAGTCCCACAGCCTCACAGCCCCACAGCCTCCCAGCCCTTCAGCCCCCCAGTCCCACATCCCCACTCCTCCCAGCCCCGCAGACCAAAAGCCTCCCAGCATCACAGCCCACAGCCTCCCAGCCCTTCAGCCCCCAGTCCCACATCCCCACTCCTCCCAGCCCCGCAGACCAAAAGCCTCCCAGCATCACAGCCCACAGCCTCCCAGCCCTTCAGCCCCCAGTCCCACATCCCCACTCCTCCCAGCCCCGCAGACCCAAAGCCTCCCAGCGTCATAGCCCACAGCCTCCCAGTCCCACAGCCCTACAGTCCCACAGCCTCCAAGCCCCGCAGACCCAAAACCTCCCAGCGTCACAGCCCACAGCCTCCCAGTCCCACAGCCCTACAGTCCCACAGCCCACAGCCTCCAAGCCCCGCAGACCCAAAGCCTCCCAGCGTCACAGCCCACAGCCTCCCAGTCCCATAGCCCTACAGGCCCACAGCCTCCAAGCCTCACAGCCCTACAGTCCCACAGCCCACAGTCTCTAAGCCCCACAGCCCTACAGGCCCACAGCCCACAGCCTCCAAGCCCCACAGCCCTACAGGCCCACAGCCTCCAAGCCCCGCAGACCCAAAGCCTCCCAGCGTCACAGCCCACAGCCTCCCAGTCCCACAGCACTACAGGCCCACAGCCGCCATGCCCCACAGCCCTACAGGCCCACAGCCCACAGCCTCCAAGCCCCACAGCCTGGCCCTTTTGTCAGCCACCAGTCATGTGAATAAAACTCAGAATGGAGCTCCAGCTGGCATTTTCCTGCCAAATCATGTGCAAGTCACAAAGCAGCAATGCCACTTAAAAGAGAAAGCAATAATACATTTTGCAGAGTTAGAGAGAGGGAGGGCTCTGAATGGCTTGTTTTGTTCAGCCTAGCCTGTTGGCTGAGGGGTGAGGGTGCACAGTGGCGTTTGTCGTTTTAATAGAATACACTGTGCTCCTTTGTTTGAGACAGCATGCCCTCTCCTTAGAAAATGTCAAGTTTTCGGTTCCAATGAAATCAGGGGTTCATCTTTGAACTCTAGGCACATAATAATAATTATCTCCCTCACAGATTTTGGAATGCTGATTAAATTAAAAAAATTGTTTTCAGTTCAGTCAGTACTATTTGTTTAATTGATAAGTCATTGCAAAGAAACATTTAATATGAATAAAAATGTGATTTACTATCCTATTACCACAAGGACAGAGACCCAAACTGATTTTGTCAAGCTGGTATCTGTATTCTCTCACTTATGGTTGGCAGCCTGGCACAATTGGCTTTTGTTGGCGAACACGAGGGAGTCAGCGTGATTTCCACAGTAGTTTTAATGGCCTCTGTCAGAGCCAGGAATCTAGTGTGTCACCAGACCAGGACAGTGGTTTTAATGGCCTCTGTCAGAGCCAGGAATCTAGTGTGTCACCAGACCAGGACAGTGATTTTAAAGGCCTCTGTCAGAGCCAGGAATCTAGTGTGTCACCAGACCAGGACAGTGGTTTTAAAGGCCTCTGTCAGAGTCAGGAATCTAGTGTGTCACCAGACCAGGACAGTGGTTTTAATGGCCTCTGTCAGAGTCAGGAATCAGGTGTGTCACCAGACCAGGACAGTGGTTTTAAAGGCCTCTGTCAGAGCCAGGAATCTAGTGTGTCACCAGACCAGGACAGTGGTTTTAAAGGCCTCTGTCAGAGTCAGGAATCTAGCGTGTCACCAGACCAGGATGAAATGGCACCCTTCTCCCTATAAAAGGGCACTCATTAGGCCCTGGTCAGGCCCTGGTCAAAAGTTGTGCAGTATGTAGTGAATAGAGTGTCTTTTAAGATGCAGCGCAGACCAGTGGTGCTGGGCTGGCTTCCTAGAGAGAGGAGGGGGCGGAACACAGATTTTCCTTTCACTGTGACAGTGTGACATGGTGCTGTGTGTGGGCACGCTGTATGGGAGCTGATAGAGAGCAACTGAAATATAAGACACTCAGACTGGTGAGTGGTGGTACAGTGGTTAAACTTGAGTAGGATGGCTTTCCTTTCCAAACTTCCCTCATGTCTGGCAGTCTGTAAGTCAGGACCATGTGTTATTATGAAGGCCAGATTCCACTAGAAAGCTGTTGATTGCTTTTCCAGATCAATAATTCACTGCTACCGCTTCTACCACAGCCTCTAGGCTTTGTCTGCTGCTACCACAGCCTCTACGTTTAGTCTGCTGCTACCACAGCCTCTAGGTTTAGTCTGCTGCTACCACAGCCTCTAGGCTTAGTCTGCTGCTACCACAGCCTCTAGGTTTAGTCTGCTGCTACCACAGCCTCTACGTTTAGTCTGCTGCTACCACAGCCTCTAGGCTTTGTCTGCTGCTACCACAGCCTCTAGGCTTTGTCTTCTGCTACCACAGCCTCTACGTTTAGTCTGCTGCTACCACAGCCTCTACGCTTAGTCTTCTGCTACCACAGCCTAGAGGCTTAGTCTGCTGCTACCACAGCTTCTAGGCTTTGTCTGCTGCTACCACAGCCTCTACGTTTAGTCTGCTGCTACCACAGCCTCTATGTTTAGTTTGCTGCTACCACAGCCTCTAGGCTTAGTCTGCTGCTACCACAGCCTCTAGGTTTAGTCTGCTGCTACCACAGCCTCTACGTTTAGTCTGCTGCTACCACAGCTTCTACGTTTAGTCTGCTGCTACCACAGCCTCAAGGTTTAGTCTGCTGCTACCACAGTCTCTACGTTTACTTTGCTGCTACCACAGCCTCTAGGCTTAGTCTGCTGCTACCACAGGCTCTAGGTTTAGTCTGCTGCTACCACAGCCTATAGGTTTTGGCTGCTGCTACCACAGCCTCTACGTTTAGTTTGCTGCTTCCACAGCCTCTAGGTTTAGTCTGCTGCTACCACAACCTCTAGGCTTTGACTGCTGCTACCACAACCTCTAGGCTTTGACTGCTGCTACCACAGTCTCTAGGTTTAGTCTGCTGCTACCACAGCCTCTAGGCTTTCTCTGCTGCTACCACAGCCTCTAGGTTTTGTCTGCGATAGTATCTTTACAATAATGAAAGACGCCGGCTAGGCTACAAGCTCTGTGGTTTGAAACACCTTTCATTCCCAAACGTTTTACATTTGGAGTTAGAGCATTTACTTATCTATAGCAGCAAAAATGACATTTAAATTGCATTCCATGTCTTAGAAAACATACATATTTGTTAAAGATAGGCAACGTTTTAAAGCAGGCACATTCTCTTGCCTTAGGCAGGAATCTGTGGATGGGCTCTGTCTGCAGGATATTATAATGGGGCTGTGTAATTGCCTTTGTTAAGTATATGTTAATTATGTTTTAATTGTTCTGCAGTCTCACTCTAGTCTGGGTCCAGAGGAGGGGGCTGTGTGTGAAGCATCCATTGACCCACAACCAATTGGCTCTGTTTAATTACTGTGATTACATATGCGCTGTCTGTAGCTTCTTGACAGGGAACTCCCGAAAGAGTGTGAACGGGATCATTTAGGTCAGCGCCTTGTAAAAGCTCATCTTACCCAGACCTAGACTTCGGTCCCAGCTGTTTTCACAGATCCACCTCTGCGGCATGAAGCTCACCAAGATCACTATCAAATCAACATTTTATTGGTCACATACACGTGATTAGCAGATGTTATTGCGGGTCTAGCGAAATGCTTGTGCTTCTAGCTCCAACAGTGCAGGAATATCTAACAAGTAATATAGAACAATTACACAACATATACCCAATACACACAAATCTAAGTAGGAATGAATTAAGACGATATACATATGGACGAGCGATGTCAGTGCGGAACGGACTAAGATACCGTAGAATAGTACAGTGTACAGTATATACATGAGATGAGTAATGCAAGATATGTAAACATTATTAAGTGAATGAGGTATCGTAGAATAGTATAGAAAATAGTATATACATATGAGATGAGTGAGAAATCCCCACTACCCCACTATCCCCACTCCCATTCCCTCCCTTTATCTCCCATACTTCCCCCTACTCCCTCCCCTATCCTACCCTCTCATTCTCTCTCTCCTCCCTCAATAACACTTGCAACGGGTTCAATTAACACATGACTCGACCTGTGAAGTCCCTTCGAGATAGCTGAGGATTGTGCTCGCTTGGCTCGGCTCTGAAGATATCCTCTTGAAGCCAGGAGAGGAAGGAGAATGTTCTCTGCAGCAGACAATGGCTCCGTTCCAGAACGTGCCGTATACAATAGACCTCGGTCTAATGTGATGTGCTCCGAGGACTCCTCTCCAAAAGGAATGTAGCAATTGAAGGAGAAATTGAAGCAGAAATGTTGAGAAATAAGTGAGGCATGTTTTCCAGTGGTGTACAAGACGTTTTAAAAATGGATCTGTACCAGGAGAACAGAGCAGGGTATCTCGGTCCCTAATGTTTTTTTCTGGCTCTATCAGACAACGAGCCCGAGTATTTTATTTTCAAAAGCAATTGAGAGAAACCGTCAGACCCCCTACCAACCCATCCTTTCCTCATCTTCAGTCGTCTTCTACTCTGTCCTAGTATCCTTTTCATTAACCAGACTATTTTGAAAAATGACAGGAGCGCTGTACTCGGCATGTAGGCGGATGTCTTTATATCGAATTACAGCTCAGATCACTTCCATCCTGCCTAAATGTCATTTAGCCTTGCATTGCAGAGTCAGACAGCTGTTTTCCTTTCCTGCAGATAGACACACACACACAGCGATGCCTGCCTGCCTGTAGCTTTCCCTCAGAAGGACTCTGAAGTCTAAATGTCATCATCAAGTGTAAATATTGAGGATGAGAGAGAGAGGAGGGGATAGAGAGAGAGAGAGAGAGAGAGAGAGAGAGAGAGAGATCTTTTTCTGACTGGAGTTGCTGTTTGAGTGAAAAGCATATTTCATGTTGGTTGGGTACTAAACGTGTTAGCCGTTAGCCGTCCTTCATCGCAGCGGTTGGTCGGTTCAGAGGCTCAGCTGGTCACGCTCGCTTGATTCCCATAATCCCACAGCTATCTGCTGACGCAACCTTTCTCACCAAAGGCAGCTTGACATGCTCTCATTGTTTCTACAGGCCTCTATTCATTTTCTATAGTGGCCCTTTGAGGGGAACAGAGTAGCATTAACACTCCTGTTGCTCTGAGGTCCATAGTCAAAGGAACCGACAAGTTGTGTTGTCTAACCATTTTCTCTCCATTGAAAGGAGTGTGAGGGTTAAGTACCGTAGGTTACATGGTGTCATAATGGTACCCAGCTCACAGGTTTCTGTTTGCTGCGATCATGCTGAAGGTTAGGGTCCTGTTGATACGTTGTATATAGCCATCTGGATGCTTCCTTTGACATGGGGTTTTAATATGTTGTAAGTTAAAGCATTGATTCTCGAGCAGATTTACGCTGTGGGATCTCGTGTACTGTACCTAAACAGATACTCTTAAAGAACGTCTCAATTCCCCTGTTAAGTCATCAGTTGTTTGTCTTTCTTCCCCTCCACTCACTACTTTCACTTAAAGGATAATAAAAACATTGTTTGCGTAGGGAGGCTGACCCACCCACTCAGGCCTGCATCAGCTTGAGGGAAATGCATTAAATGCTCCCTCGCAGGCTGTTAAGCACAGGTTGTCCCACACTGCCTCTCTCTCTCTCTCTCTCCTTTCTCCCCCCTCTCTCTCTCTCTCCTTTCTCCCTCTCCCCACTCTCCCCCCTCTCTCTCTCTCCTTTCTCCCTCTCCCCACTCTCTCCCCCCTCTCTCTCTCTCTCCTTTCTCCCTCTCCCCACTCTCCCCCCCCCTCTCTCTCTCCTTTCTCCCTCTCCCCACTCTCTCCCCCCTCTCTCTCTCTCTCCTTTCTCCCTCTCCCCACTCTCCCCCTCTCTCTCTCCTTTCTCCCTCTCCCCACTCTCTCTCTCTCTCTCTCCTTTCTCCCTCTCCCCACTCTCTCTCCCCCTCTCTCTCTCTCTCTCTCCTTTCTCCCTCTCCCCACTCTCTCTCCCCCTCTCTCTCTCTCTCTCTCTCCCTCTCCCCACTCCCCCCCTCTCTCTCTCTCTCTCTCTCTCTCTCTCTCTCTCTCTCTCTCTCCTTTCTCCCTCTCCCCACTCTCCCCCCTCTCTCTCTCCTTTCTCCCTCTCCCCACTCTCTCTCTCTCTCTCTCTCCTTTCTCCCTCTCCCCACTCCCCCCTCTCTCTCTCCTTTCTCCCTCTCCCCACTCCCCCCCCTCTCTCTTCTTTCTCCCCCTCTCCCCCCTCTCTCTCTCTCCTTTCTCCCTCTCCCCACTCTCCCCCTCTCTCTCTTCTCTCCTTTCTCCCTCTCCCCACTCTCCCCCCCTCTCTCTCTCTCCTTTCTCCCTCTCCCCACTCTCTCTCCCCCTCTCTCTCTCTCTCTCCTTTCTCCCTCTCCCCACTCTCCCCCCCTCTCTCTCTCCTTTCTCCCTCTCCCCACTCTCTCTCTCTCTCTCTCCTTTCTCCCTCTCCTTTCTCCCTCTCCCCCCTCTCTCTCTTCTCTCCTTTCTCCCTCTCCCCACTCTCTCTCTCTCCCCCTCTCTCTCTCCTTTCTCCCTCTCCCCACTCTCTCCCCCCACCCCTCTCTCTTTATCTCTCTCTCTTTCCCTTTCTGTCTCTCTCCCAGCCAGGCAAGGTGCTGTACTGTCGCTAAGTGAGGGTTTTAAGGAATTGGTATTAAGGAAACTCTACCTACTGTATCAATTTCATGCAAATGTTTGAGTCATTTCTCCTCAGTTGGTAGAGGTGGCAGGCATCCTGTCAGCCAGAGAGAAGGGTCAGGAAATTGTCCACAGCCCTGTTACGCTCAGTTCTGTCCTCCTCTGAATATATTCAGCCAACTGTGTTTGTTTTATGTTATGCTGTCTCAGCTCTGGTACATCTGTATTTCCACTGGGTTTGTTGTATCAATTTGTATCATCCTGGGTCAAGAGACAAGGCCACAAATGCATGCTGGAGTGGAAGATGTGTCAGTCAGAGTCCCAGGAGTGTGGTGCAGTTTGCCATGTGTTTCGATGGAAACTAATCTGTTTGTGCTTCAGCATTGTAATCATTTGTGGTGACTGACGTCAGTGTGCTTCTGTGTAGACGTTGTTGCCCAATTTTTTTCTTGCCTTCACAGACCTTTTTGTTCTATTGCGTTGGAAGTACTGTATGTAAGCTTTTTGAAAAAACTCCTGCACCTGACATGCACTAAAATAATGGTATATGGGTAGTTTACAGAAATATACCTTCGGATTTTGTGTTAGCCACAGTGCCTTTTAAATGGTTGAGAGACAACCTGTACTTATGTGTAACTCAATATAGAGGTTTCTTATTACACAGTGTATATCAGATATGGCCATTTGTCATACAGCATCCTATACTTAGGGTGACCACATGTCTTGGATTATGAAGGACAGTCCCACATTTTGGCCCTTTGTCACGCAACCAAACTATTTTGTCCTGCATTTTATCAACAAACTAAAACAACACTAATTTAGATTTTTTTTTTAATTAGTTCTGTATTTCAGTCAGACTTCCTATTAATTTGATAAGATTTGACATTCCAACCTCTCTTTTGCAGTCACTTGCGCTTATGACAAGATAGTTTATCATAAGAATGTGGTGCTGGTGATGTTAAACACTTCTCCTATCATTGTTGAGATCTGATATTCTGCGCAGTGCAAGAAGAGATGTAGGCCAATGTCATATCGTCAACCAATCACATTTGTCAAATTAGTTTAGGAAAAATTCCAGCTAAGCTTGGAGAGGACAGTTAACTACCGGTACTACACAGAAAGTGTACGTCAAACCAAGAGCTACCAAAGTAAGTATTAGACTGAAAGCTAAGGTCATTTTGTCAAATTTTCTATGCTAATGAGTTGCTCATTCATCATATATGCTGCTACTTCACTCAAACTACTTCACTGAAGTCTCCCTAATTGTTTACATTTCCTGAAACCAAGCATGTTTCCTTGGCCACATGGTCTCTCGTTTCTGGATATACACATTTTGCACGAGGCATAAGAGTGTTCTTCAATTAGCTCACTCTGTGCAGCGGGAGGAAGATTTTGGTGTGTGAGAAAATGTTTTTCATGTGTAGGCTACACTATCATGCGAATCATCCTGTTGTCCCGCATTTGGGTATTTTGAATGTGGTCACCCTATATACAATCTTAAATGAAGATACACTACATGACCAAATGGGGACACCTGCACGTCAAACATCTCATTCCAAAATCATGGGCATTAATATGGAGTTGGTCCCGCCTTTGCTGCTATGACAGCCTCCACTCTTCTGGGAAGGCTTTCCACTAGATGTTGGAAAATTACTGCAGGGAAATGCTTCCATTCAGCCACGAGCATTAGAGAGGTCGGACACTGATGTTGGGCGATTAGGCCTGATTCGTAGTCGGCTTTCCAATTAATCCCAAAGGTGTTCAATGGGGTTGATGTCAAGGCTCTGTGCAGGCCAGTCAAGAGCACTTACAGTTGACCTGGGCAGCTCTAGGGGAACAGAAATTTGATGAACTGACTTGTTGGAAAGGTGGCATCCTATGACAGTGCCATGTTGAAGGTCACTGAGCTCTTAAGTAAGGCCATTCTACTGCCATTTGTTTTCTATGGAGATTGCTTGGCTTTGTGCTCGATTTTATACACCTGTCAGCAATGTGTGTGGCTAAAATAGCCATGTCCACATACACTATACTGTATATACAGAAGTATCTTAACTAGGTCACAGACAATTTCTCTGCTGTCACAAGTGTTTGACTTCAACTGGACATTCAGTCAGAAGATAGAGACAGCACAAAACACACCGCCAGGGCTGTTGTCAAAGTGAAGAGGAAAGAGGAAAGCGCTTCCCTTTGAGCTCAGCCAGCGATCAGATCAGTCCTCTCCCTGTGTGGCGTCTGTTCTTATCTAAGCCACCCTGTAAGAAAAAAAACAGGATCCCATTTTCCTTTATTGATGTGGTCCAATGATAGGAAGAAAGAGAGAGCGATAGAGAGAGCACAGAGATTGCCATCTGTTAAAGCTGCAAGTCCTGGAAAGCCCTAGACACCGAGAGCGGCGGTGCTTGCCTTTCTAGTTGTGTGGTAGGGGAGGATGTTCGCCACCTCTCATGGGAGCCGAGGGGATTTGCTGTTTGTTTCAGTTAGATATTTTCAGATCGAATTACGGATGCGCTTTTTGATTTTTAATATGTCTGGAAAATCTCAGGCTGGGGGCCCAAATGGGAGGGGGGTAAGAAAGGCCCTGATAAAAAAGACAGCTGTTTGGTCGAAAGTGTGAAGTAGTATGTCACTTTCAATGTGGTGGGTTGGGAGAGAGCAAGCGAGGGAGGGTGCTAGCTGGGTGATCCATCCCTGGAGGTTTCCTCTCCTTCAGTTCACAGCAGCTCAGATATTGTCTTGATTCGGCCTGATATGTGATAATAAAAGCCTTAACTGCCGTTAACTCAGCGAGTCACATTGAGCACTGTCTAATGATCCCTATCCCCATCCCAGGCCCTCTCAGAACTGACACGATGGACTGACTGGGCTGCTGTCTGGCAGTGTGAGGCCTTGGCTGTGTCCCAAATCTCACCCAGTTCCCTAGTGTACCACTTTTTAACAGAGCCCTATGGGCCCTGGTCAAAAGTAGTGCGCCATGTAGTGAATAGGCTGCCATTTGGGATGCACAATACTAGTGTATCCCTCCTTGCTGAGGCCCTATCTGTCACTCAGAGTGATGACTCCTGACCTATTGATCCCCATTGCTCTGTTGTTGTGTCTGCTGGCTGATTGGGCAGCTGCATGGCATTGGTCTTTGAAAAGCACTGAGTATGGGAGATTGTAACAACCCTATAGCGGTTACACATCTAAGTTAGTGGTGTGGAAATGGGAAAATAATTACCCTTGTTAGCCTTTAAATCTCCAATGCAGCCATTTTTATCTCAACATTGAATCATTTTTGGTAACAATTTAGTACAGTACTTTGATTGTTTTCAATTGAAATTGTCCCCAAAAATCTTACACTAAAAGGGTTTTTTATCACAATTGTCACAATTTTGCTGTATTATTCCTACCTCATAGTTTGGAAATATATATAAAACACAGGAAAAACACGTTTTTGACTGCACTGGGCCTTTGCATTATAGTGTGGAACATTTTTGAGACCACTGAATGATTTTCAGTGAATAAATCATCAAACTTCCTAGCTTGGTGTCACCATGCATCATTTTACACTGTTGATCATTTTGATCATTTCAGTTATGTGATGATTGCTTTCAGAGAGCTATTTAACACACACTGTAATGTATCCTAGATTCTTGGAATTCAAGGAATTCCCCCTATGATGAGAGCCAAATTAGTAAGGTATGAAAGCACCCACAGAAGCACATGTTATAATTAAGTGATAATGCCAGAGAAGCCAGTGTTTGGAGGATATATTAGCATGGCTATTGTTAGGTCAGAGACAAAATCGAGGCTTTGAGGGCATTATCACTTTTATACAATGGGTTACCAACATATTCAAATATCGATTGACATATTTTCATAAAACATTTATTTTGATGAATTTATTCATACTATTTCATCCTTCCACAAGATATAGTCCCAACACAAATCTAGGGTTGCTATCCAAGCCGGCTGGTCGTTCGTTCTATCAGTTCGGTTGCCAGAGATGTGACCCAGTTGTTCAGTCTTTTTGTTCTGCATCTATGGACGCGACCCTGTCTTTCGTTCTAAATGTTCCATTGCCATACTGGCTGGCAATGTTCTTATCCCTTGCTTGCTAGCTAGCCAACTACAGCTAACTTACAGTCACATCATAAAGTGCAGCCAGAATAACAGCAAAGTAGGCGCATTTGCATTTTCTAGTAACGTTTATTTGCATACATTCATAACAATGAGCTAATGAGGGGCGATTTCGACAGGCATAGAAAATGTGCTCACTCATCAGGACACTGTTGTTCAGAGGAGCTAGCCAACAACACAGCTAACACAATCACTTCAAACTGAAGCTGGAATGACTGCAAACTAGCTGAACTTCGTTTTGTTTGACCTTTTTTCAGTTGACATTTATTTATTTGATATATATCCATTAACATGATGCCAGCTGACTCATGATTTTGACATTCTGAGAAACGCTGCCTGCCTTTCTGTGTCGTCCCGACTCCCTGAACTTTCATAACTATGTGACAGCTGAAGATGGAATTTGAATATTGAAACAATGTTGCAAATGTCGGAGAGACAGACAGCAGGTTTATACAAATCTCTGTTGTTGAACACTGAATGTTAGTCTAAAAGAAATGTGAGATAATATCTAGATGCTTTTTATAGTGGAGATCAAGTTTATAAATTGCCTGGCTGGGCTGATGAGACAGTGGATGGCGCAGTCAGATGGAACAGAGTAAATAGGCATTTTACCATCATAGATTTAGCCGGTGGTAACTTGTGGAACAAACACCGGCTGGAATGTGCTTTTAAACAATCAGCATTCAGGATTAGACCCACCCGTTGTATAAAGATGTTATACTGTCATCATGATATGATTATCTTATCTCCATCAGTCTCATTTCAGCTGATAAGTGTCAGCTCTGTCATAAAGAGTTCTGTCACTACAAGCCTGCAGGCAAAACATTACTGCTCCTAGAACAAAAACATGTATTATATTATAGGAGCTTATATTGGGTGTTAAACAGAGCTGTTATTGAAGTTGAGCGACTGAGTAGAACGACTGCCCCCCTCTCATTGAAGCCACAGAGGTTCAAAATGGAGATGGAGATATCTGTGGTCAATCTTCATGTAATAAATCAAAAATTCCAAGACATTCTAATACATCAGATGTATGTCCTTGAACCGATAATTTTAAAATCGCACACAGAAGTAATAAGGATGATTTAGTTACTAATGGCACGCTGCAGTACCCCGGTCGGCCTTCAACTTGAGTTACTCAATGAGAGGGGGCAGCACTGAGCTAGCATGCAACATCCCTTCCTGGAGTAGCTCAAACTGCGCATGTTATATCTCAATGAGATGCCATCTTTAAAAAAATCATATGTTTATTATTTTCCAATAAAAAATCAAATAAAAAAGACAGCAATACTAACAATGACATTCATTGTACTGTTGAATTGGATGGCCAATTTAGAGGACAAAACAAAACTTAACTCACACATACACAAAATAAAACAAAATCCTATTAGGTGGTACATGTATGAGAAGACGGCATATAGTCATTCCAAGCAGTGTAGTTAAGCCATAAATAAATATTGAGTGGAGTCCAGCACAGAGTAGCAGCAGATCGTCAACCCAGTTATGAAGCAGGACTAGACCATTTATCCAGTATCGGCTGCCATATTTTGTAAAACATTGGACTTCTATTGGAGGTATTGTATCGAATATTTTCCATATGTATTACATTCCCTAAGTCCCGTAACCACATTTCAAAGGTAGGTATAGTCTCCGATTTCCAAAATTGCAATTTAAGCCTTTTGGCTAATAGAGTACAAAGAGAGACAGCTTTCCCTTCCTGGTTATTCCCATCAACTGTACCAAACAGAGCGATCAATGGGTCTGGCGCTATAATTATATCAAAGGCTCTAGATAAGTAATCAAAAATGAGAGCCCAGTAAACATGTAACTTAGGACATGTCCAGAATAAGTGGGTCAACGTCCCCTCATCTTGCTTGCACCTCTCACACAGTGGTGAGGTGTCCGGGAATATTTTATGCAGTTTCACTTTTGAGTAATGTAACCTGTGTATCACCTTAAACTGTACAAGGTTGTGTCTGGCATTCACTGAACTGTGGTTTATATTCCTGAGAGCTTCTACCCAGTCCTCATCTGAGAGGACAAATGTGTTGTTGGCATGTTAAACTTTCCCTGTAATTGTTGAAATGAAACTAACTGACCATCTATGTATAGATTACCAATTGTTGTGAGCCCCTTCTCCCTCCACTGTGAAAACACCACATCATCCAATGCAGGGTGGAAAGCATGATTCAGGCAAATCGGGCTGTCAATGTATACAGTGGGTATGTTAAGAAAATACCTAATCTGTTTCCAGATCCTAAGCGTATGACAAATGACTGGGTTAGAGTCATAAGTGGATTTTTTCACATATGATGGACTATTAACAAGTCCAGTGAGTGAGGAATGTTGACAGGAGGCCTGCTCAATGAAAAGCCATGAAGGCATATCCTTCTGTCCCATCGCAGGTAAACTTTCCCTCCAGAAAGACACAATGTTCAGATTAGCAGCCCAATAATACAGTTTGAAGTGAGGAAGGCCAAAGCCCCCCTCTATCTTGTACTTGCATAAATGCTTCTTTGAAATTCTGGCTGCTTTGTTATCCCATAAAAATTGAGTTACTATTGAATCCAGTTTCTTAAAATAGCTTTGTGGTATGAAATTGGGTAGACATTGGAAGAGGTAAAGAAACCTGGGTAGGACAACCATTTTAATAGCGTTTATACGACCAACCAAGGAGTTTTCCAAAAATCTATATTTTGTTTAAGCTGATATATTTTCATGTCCCAATTCGCTTTCAATAGCTGATCAAGGTCTCTTGTCACTACAATGCCAAGGCTTGTGAACTTGTCCATCACTGTTCTAAACGGGGTAGATTGCAGAAATTGCATATCCACAGGCCGTGATATTGGCATCAACTCACTTTTTTGCCAGTTTATCTTGTAGCCAGAGAAGGAGCCAAATGTGTTTATCAAGTTAAGTAAGGGTGGAATAGAAGTTTTAGGCTTGGTCAAAAACAAAAGAACATCGTCTGCATATAGGGAAATTTTGTGCTGTGTGTCCTTTATTTGAACAGAAGCTATATCGGCACATGCCCGAATGCGAGTAGCAAGGGGTTCCATGGCTATAGCGAAGAGAGCAGGCGAAATAGGGCACCCCTGTCGGCACCCCTTGAACAAGCGGAATGACTGCGACATTTCTTGATTGGTTACCACGGACGCCATTGGGTGTGCATAAATAATTATTATCCAATTAATAAATTCCTTTCCAAACCCGAAGTGCTCCAGAACCGACATCATATACTTCCACTCAATCCGAGCCTTCTCTGCATCAAGAGCTATTACCACTGCCTCAACCTTCTCTGCATCAAGAGCTATTACCACTGCCTCAACCTTCTCTGCATCAAGAGCTATTACCACTGCCTCAACCTTCTCTGCATCAAGAGCTATTACCACTGCCTCAACCTTCTCTGCATCAAGAGCTATTACCACTGCCTCAACCTTCTCTGCATCAGCTATTACCACTGCCTCAACCTTATGATCAGGATACATTACGTTGAAAAGGCGCCTCAAATTGTAGTATATATGTCGGCCCGGGATAAAACCTGTCTGGTCAGGGTGTATGATGTCAGAAATATATGTTTTCAATCGGTTTGCCAATATCTTTGTCAACACCTTGTTTTCTATGGGGAGTAACGACACGGGCGATAAGACGACATCTCCGTGGAATCTCTATCTTTTTTCAAGATTCATACAGTGTTTGCGGGAGTTTGGCATATTCTTTGGATTATTTAAACTTTCGCAACATAAGTGGAGCTAGACTGGCGCAGTACTTCTTATAGAATTCTATTACATATCCATCGGGCCCAGGGGCCTTGCTGTTTGGAAATTGTGCTATCGCTGTGTTAATTTCCTCTAAAGTTATCCCTGCATCGAGTGCAGCAGCTGCCCCCTGTCTAGTTTAGGAAGTTCACATTCAGCGAGAAAGCGTTCCATAGTTTGTGGATCAGTAGCATCGCATTTTGATTGGTATAGCTCTGAGTAAAACTGTGCAAAGCATTTATTAATATCCTGCGGGTCTGTTAATATTTTACCCTTCTTGTCTTTTATTTTGTGAATAACTCTAGATGCCTGTACATGCCTTAGCTGTCTTGCTAATCATTTATGTGGTTTGTCACCCAGTTCAAAATAACTTTGTTGCGTTCTAGCAAGTAAAGAACCCACCAGTTTCGAAAGGATGGTATTGTATTCATATTTTAACTTTGTGATCTTCTCAAGGACTGTATACGAGGAATTCGTCCTAAAAACGTTCTCCTGTTCCCCTAACTCTCTTTCAATTTCTCTCAGCCTAGTATTGGCACGTTTCTTCCTCTCTGATGTATAAGAAATAATGTAACCTCTAATCACAGCCTTTAGAGATTCCCAAAGGGTGGAGTCGTCAACATCCCCCCTGTCGTTAGTTCCGAGGAAAAAGGCAATCTGCTCCTTCAAATACTGACAAAAAGCCTCAACAGGTATGCGTCTAAGCGCCACGGTCGCCGACCTGTCGACATATTGTCGAGTTTCAGCACCATGGACAGAGGAGAGTGGTCCGTAATTAGAATAGGGTGATAGGTAACCGACTCAGCTGCTGAAATGAGTTTGGAGTCCAACAAAAAATAGTCAATTCTGGAATATGATTTATGAACTGATGAAAAGAAAGAATAATCCCTGTCTGTTGGGCGCGTCAGTCTCCTAATATCAACAATGTTAAGGTTTGTCATCAATGTATTTAGACAGACACTGGCCTTTGATTGTTGAAGTGACCTTGATAGCTGTTTATCTAAAAGAGGATCTAACGTACAGTTAAAGTCCCCTCCAACAATAACACTTGTATTCGAGATATTTGGAATGTCCTTAAATACCCTTTGAAAAAATAATGTATCATCGAAGTTGGGTCCATATAAATTGACCAAGGTTACTGGTTTCGAATTCAGTGTACCAGCCACATTAATATACCAACCATTAGGATCTGAAATCGAGGATGAGTAAACAAAAGGAATGTTTTTCCTTATCAGGATTGCTACCCCTCTCGCTTTTGCATCAAAGTTAGACTGGTATATCTGACCGATCCAGCCGACTCATAGCTTGGCCTGAGGGGAACGTTTAATATGAGTTTCTTGAAGAAGCACTATGTCAGCACCCAGTGATTTAAGATGAGAATAAACCTTAGCTCGTTTCAGCACATGCCCTAAGCCATTACAGTTCCAGCTGACTATCTTTATTCCACCTGGTCTACTCTGTGCTCGGTCACTATGTGGCATTTCTTGTTTTGGAGCAAATTGTTGCTGTAATACAAAACCCAGAAGAAAAATGTCCCGCCGTGCAGGAGCTTGTCATGTCACCTGTACTAATAATAAACGTGAACATGAAACACAGACCCCATCCCCCCTCCTGTCCCTTTACTGACTGACTTCCCCAAACGAAGCACTCCTTGGCTACCACACAAACCTTAGGGTGTCTAGACATACAGCTTGAACTAACTCGTCGTCTATAGATGCTCCGCATATACGCTAATATTAAATAACACTTAACACTTAACTCTCCTGTTAGGGGGTGAGTGGCGCTAAAACATGATATGCTAAACAATGCTATATTAGCCACATCATCTCACCTATCATATAAGTCCCAATTTCTGATCTTCTAATCGAAAAGACATAGGCCGGAAATTCAATCACATTCCTGGCCTGTATTTGGTCATTTAGCCGGCTGACACAGCCGTTCTGTATCCTCAGCCAGGGAACTTGCTTGTCAAGAACAGATCGGCCTCTTTTGGGTTGTCAAACGTACGTGTTGATCCTTCGACTGTCACCTTAAACCGGGCTGGGAAGAGGAATCCATATCGGATGTTGCCCGCCCTGCATTTGTTGCGTACCTCATCATACTCTTTCCGTTCGTTCCTCACCTCCAAGGAAGGATTAGGGTAGAAAGACACCCTGGCTCCGTCGAAGTTCAGGGGGAACTTTTGACTTGCCAGCTTGAGATCCCTGGTCTGGGGATAGTGCAGCCGTACAATGAATGGCCTTGGTGGCCCGCCCTTGGCCGGCTTCGTTGCCTGAGATCTGTGTGCGCGGTCAATCAGGATGGCCGTTTTGAAGTGTTCACTCCCCAGCAATGCCTGTTTCAGCTCCGAGACAAATTCAGTGGGTTTCCCTTTCTCAGTGTCCTCCTGGATCCCATATTCGGATGTCCTAGCGTCTTGAATGCGACTCGAGCATTTCCAGTCGGGCTTTCAGGGTTTTGTTGTCATTTTTTAACGTTGCGCACTGTTTCTCTATGTCCTGTAGCCTGGCCTCGTGATCGACTGTCGTCTGCTCAACCTCATGCACCCTTCCCTGAGTTGCCTTCACAGTTTCGGCCAAAGTCCCAATACTCTCTGAGATATCAGCCAACCTTGTGTCCATCTTCTTGCTTGGTGAGTTTATGGCAGCCAGTATGTCACTTTGAGTAGGCTCTGTGGGGAACTCTTGGAAGCTAGCCTCTTCAGCTAACTCCTTGTGGGTCGGCGACGTTGAAATTGGTTCGTTGTCTATCTCATTCAAATGATCTTGTTTAGCGCTCCCTTTTTTGGTGCCTTTTCCCTTTGTCATATTTGTTTGAAGTTATAGGTCATGAGAGGTTAAGATAAATACTCATTTGTTTCAAAATAGAGCGGAGCTCTAGCAAAGCACATCTACTCCATAGCACGCTCTCTAGCGCCCCCCCGAGATGCCATCTTAACCGACTTCCATTTGGCTTCAATGCACTATTGAACCTTCACATAGGAATGAATGGATCACGTGATAAATGGTGTTACGTGGTCCTCTGTAGCTCAGTTAGTAGAGCATGGTGCCTGTAACACCAGGGTAGTGGGTTTGATTCTCAGGACCATGCAAGCATGACTGTAAGTTGCTTTGGATAAGTGTTTGGTAAATTATTTATTTATATTATTAATGGCTTTGTCCATTTATATGTAGTGTCTTCAGAAAATATTCACACCCCTTGACTTTTTCCACATTTTGTTGTGTTACTTCAAATTGATTACATTGAGATTTTTTTGTAACTGGTCTACACACACTACCCCATAATGCCAAAGTGGCATTAAATGTTTACAAATTATTTAAAAATGAAAAGATACAATGTTTTGAGTCAACCCCTTTGTTATGGCAAGCCTAAATAAGTTCAGGAGTAAAAATGTGCAATATAACAAATTGCATGGACTCACTCTGTGTGCAATAATGGTGTTTAACATGATTTTTTAATGACTACCTCATCTCTGTACCCCACACATACAATTATCTGTAAGGTCCCTCAGCCAAGCAGTGAATTTCAAACACAGATTAAACCGCAAAGACAAGAGAGGTTTTTCAGTGCCTCGCAAAGAAGGACACATATTGGTAGATGGGTAAAAAAAAAAAAGTAGACATTGGATATCCCTTTGAGCATGGGGAAGTTATTAATTACACATTGGATGGTGTATCAGTACACCCAGTCACTAACTCAGATTTCTAACTCAGTTGCCGGAAAGGAAGGAAACCACTGAGGGATTTCACCATCAGGCCAATGGTGACTTCAAATTGATTAAAACAGTTACTGAGTTTAATGGTTGTGATAGGAGAAAACTGAGGATTGCTCAACAACATTGACTCCACAATTACTCCACAATACAACCTAAATGAAAAGAAGGAAGCCTGTACCGAATAAAATATTCAAAAACATTCATCCTGTTTGCAATAAGGCACTAAAGTAAAACTGAAATAATGTGGCAAAGAAATTAACTCCATGTCCTGAATACAAAGAATTATGTTTTGGGCAAATCCAACACATCACTGACTACCACTCTTCATAATCAAACATGGTGGTGGCTGCATCATGTTATGAGTATGCTTGCCATTGGCAAGGAGTAGGGAGCTTTTTTTTTAAATAAAAAGAAACGGAATAGTGCTAAGCACAGAGGAAAACCTGCTTTCCAACAGATACAAATTCACGTTTCAGCAGGACAATAACCTTAAACACAAGGCCAAATATACACTACAGTTGCTTACCAAGACAACATTGAATGTTACTAAGTGGCATAGTTACAATTTTGACTTATAACGGCTTGAAAATCCATGACAAGACTTGAAAATGAATGTCTAGCAATGATCAAAGAACCAGCTTGACCAGAGCTTGAAGAATATATATATATTTTTTAAATGGTACAATCCAGGTGTGCAAAGCTCTTAGACACTTACCCAGAAAGACTAACAACTGTAATTGCTTCCAAAGGGGATTTGAATATGTATTGACTCAGGGGTGGGAATGCTTTATGTAAATGAGATATTTCTGTATTTCATTTTCAATACATTTGCAAAAATCTCTAAAATATGTTTTTTACTTTGTCATTATGGGGTATTGTGTGTAGATGGGTGAGAATATATATATTTTTGTATCCATTTTGAATTTAGGCTGTAACATAAAAAAATGGAATAAGTCAAGAGGTATGAATACTTTCATTGGCTGAGAGACACAGGAGACACTTTGATTTGGGTTGTCAGAAGTAACTTGTTAAGGCCTCAGTATTGAGTTAGGTGAGCAAAAGCACACACTTTCTTTGCTTAGCTCTAGTCTGTACACAAAACCAACAAAAGAGTACTGCTATAGCAATGACTGTATACTGTATATATGAATGGACAAAGCCACCGATCATGTGACTAGTCATTTTAATATAATCGTTTCAAGGACATATATTTGGTGTATTAGAAGCAATCATCGGTAATATGATTGTCTTGAAATATTTTTTTGCAAATTTACACGAACATCGACCATGAAGATTGACATTTTTCTATTCACTATAATGGGGGATCCTGTTTTCTGCAAATAATGCCTTTAGTAGCATGGTCAGCTTTCTGTTTTCAGGAACCAAAAATTATGGGGCAATATTTAAACTTTTTGAGAAAATTGTATTAAGTAAATGTATTCATTAGGTTTATTTAATTTTGATAAGAGAGAGGAACATGTAATAAATTGAAGATTATTTAATGAAAAAAAATCGAATTTTACCAGATTAAGGTCTGTGGTGTGGTGGGGTCACCAGAAAATCAGGCAAAAAAAATTGTCTTCAGAAATTCTGGCAAAAAAATGGGGTTCCTGCTGAAAAAGTTAGAGTTAGAAGTTATCTCACCTCCTTGATATGAATAATATATGATAATAGGGCACAGACTGGTGTCATATCCTAATGGAGATCAAACAGGAAGGGTTTAGTATGTAACTTGGCATGTAATCAGGAAATGGGCTTCGGTATGACAGAGAGAAATACAAGGTAGTTGGAGAAAAAGTAGTAAAAAAATGCCACCGTCAGCATGAATATCTCAAGATGGTGTTAAATCTACATTATAACTGCAAGTTTATTAGACAGAGAGAGAGAGAGAGAGAGAGGGGAAGTGGCTGACGTCTCTTTGGAAGAGGTGTCAGGTTTGTGAAGTAATTCTCACCTGGGAGACTGTGGAGCCAGTGTGGATATACCCTCTCTTCCTAATCCAGGTTTGATGAATAACTGAGCCAGACTCGAGAGTCTGAGGCTTACAGGTAATACCATTCTTATCTATACATATCCTTTTGGGTTGTTTTCAGTGTTGACTATTTGATGTAAATATTCAATGTATGCTTAGTAAGGACAGTTCAGTTCAGGTGACAGAGTTTTTCTGAACTTCGCATGTGTTTCTTTTGGATGTTATTGTTTATTCCCAAATAACTTTTTTTTGCCTCAACTGGGAATCATACCCCAACCATGCCCAATCCCAATTGCAGCCCCGGCCCAGTCCCATTCCCAGCCCGAGCCCCAGCCCCAGTTGTCTACCCCCAGCCCAGTCATATTATATCCATGGGCAAAAGAGCCCACAGGAAGCCCCTGTCAGCTGCCTCATGGAGCTGAGTAAGCAGGCCAGGAAATGGTAATAAATCCCATGTAATTTCCCCTGCTCTGCCTCTACTTCTGCCTCCACAAATGCATGGCTTTTAGCATGGAGCCTTCCACAGCCTATCGCCATCAATACACACTAATGATAGGAATTAGCCATGAGCCACTGGACACTGACATTAAGCAGATCAACAGCATGTTTGTTCCCTATTTAATTGTACATGGGAAATCGGTAGGACATAAATATGATTATTTATTTTTATTTTTTGTTTAACCTTTTTTAACTAGGCAAGTCAGTTAAGAACAAATTCTTATTTACAATGACGGCTTAGGAACAGTGGTTTAACTGCTTTGTTCAGGGGCAGAATGACAGATTTTTAACTTGTCAGCTCGGGAATTCGATCTAGCAATCTTTCGATTACTGGCCCAGAATGTATTCAGCCTCAGATGGAATGAGTTGTGGCTGGATAAGTATTTTGTGGTATTTTGATGTTTTAAAGGGATTCGTTTTGACTGTTTGTCTGTGGGCCCTCAAAGAGTAAATTATTAAGGGGATGTCCCAAACAACGGGTAAAAGGAAGTTGAGTCCTATACACACAGTGCATTTAAAAGTCCCTAGTGGCCTATAAAATACTTTTCCCATGACCACTTTCTTGTCCTGTCTGCACTAACTGTTTTACAGTAACAAAAATTCCAGTTCTATCTAAAGAAGTTGAAAGCAAAGAGCACTCCAATTCAAAGTGATCATGTCAAGTGTGAAGTCTCTGATAGACAAGAATCAATCAGGTTTGACCCCCTCACTGACCTTTGAGGCTGAAGACAACTACTGAGAACACATTACATTCTCTGGTATGCATCTCTATTTGCTTAGTTTGCTGGGAATGTTTGGCAGGGGAGAAAACTGATGCCCTGAGGCAATAGTGGAGGTCACCTGTAAGAACCACTATGATTTGTACCTTAGAACCCCAGGTGATAACCATCCAGATGTAAGCAGCAGTCTAAGCTCTGCTACCTGACCAACCATCCCATATCCTAGGCTTTTTTAAAGTCAGTTAAGAACCAATTCTTATTTTCAATGACAGCCTAGGAACAGTGGGTTAACCTCTCTGGGATATTCGGGACGGTAGCGTCCCACCTCAACAACAGTCAGTGAAAGTGCAGGGCGCCAAATTCAAAACAACAGAAATCCCATACTTAAAATTCCTCAAACATACAAGTATTTCACACCATTTTAAAAATAAACTTATTGTAAATCCAGCCACAGTGTCCGATTTCGAAAAGGCTTTGCGACGAAAGCACACCAAACGATTGTTAGGTCAGTGCCTAGTCACAGAAAAACACAGTCATTTTTCCAGCCAAAGAGAGGAGTCACAAAAAGCAGAAATAGAGATAAAATTAATCACTAACCTTTGATGATCTTCATCAGATGACACTCATAGGACTTCATGTTACACAATACATGTATGTTTTGTTCGATAAAGTTCATATTTATGTCCAAAAATCTCAGTTTACATTGGCGTGTTACGTTCAGTAGTTCCAAAACATCTGGTGATTTTGCAGAGAGCCACATCAATTTACAGAAATACTCATAATAAACATTGCTAAAAGATACAAGTGTTATGCATGGAATTTTAGATCCACTTCTCCTTAATGCAACCGCGGTGTCAGAAAAAAGCTTTACCAATAAAGCTCACCATGCAATAATCTGAGTACAGCGCTCAGACAACAAATCAAGCCATACAGATATCCGCCATGTTGTGGAGTCAACAAAGTCAGAAATAGCATTATAAATATTCACTTACCTTTGATGATCTTCATCAGAATGCACTCCCAGGAATCCCAGTTCCACAATAAATGTTTGATTTGTTCGATGAAGTCCATCATTTATGTCCAAATACCTCCTTTTTGTTTGCACGTTTAGCCCAGTAATCCAAATGCTCAATGCGCGATCGCTTAGTTCCGACGAAAAGTCAAAAAAGTCATATTACAGTTCGTAGAAACATGTCAAACAATGCATAGAATCAATTTTTAGGATGTTATTATCATAAATCCTCAATAATATTCCAACCGGAAAATTATTTTGTCTTCAGAAATGCAATGGAACACAAGCTAACTCTCATGTGAACGCCCGTGGTCAACTCATGCCACTCTGGCAGACCTCTGACTCATTCAGCTCCCATTCCCCCCTTTTTCAAAGGTTCTAAAGACTGTTGACACCGGAAGCCTTAGGAAGTGCAATTTGACCCCATAGACAATGTATATTTGATAGGCAATGAGTTGAAAAACAACAAACCTCAGATTTCCCAATTCCTGGTTGGATTTTTTTCTCATGTTTTTGCCTGCCAAATGAGTTCTGCTATACTCACAGACATCATTCAAACAGTTTTAGAAACGTCAGAGTGTTTTCTATCCAAATCTACTAATGATATGCATATTCTAGCTTTTAGGACTGAGTAGCAGGCAGTTTACTCTGGGCACCTTTTTATCCAAGATACCCCTGCCAGGCTGGAGGGTTCCCTCTCTCTGCTGCCTGCCAGGCTGGAGGGTTCTCTCTCTCTGCTGCCTGTAAGGCTGGAGGGTACTCTCTCTCTCTCTCTGCTGCCTGCCAGGCTGGATGGTTCTCTCTCTCTGCTGCCTGTAAGGCTGGATGGTTCTCTCTCTCTGCTGCCTGCAAGGCTGGATGGTTCTCTCTCTCTGCTGCCTGACAGGCTGGAGGGTTTTCTCTCTCTGCTGCCTGTCAGGCAGGAGGTAACTAACCAGGAGTCTGGATGAATACAGGCTGCCACTAGAGTTACAGTAGGAATTCAGGCTAGCTTTCTCCCTCTCTGTTCTCTCTCTCTGTTCTCTCTCTCTCTGTTCTCTCTGTTCTCTCTCTGTTCTCTCTGTTCTCTCTGTTCTCTCTCTCTCTCTCTCTCTCTCTCTCTCTCTCTCTCTCTCTCTCTCTCTCTCTCTCATTGTTTTATAGGAGGACAACCCCTCAGCCTTTGTACTTCACAGGCTGAGTGTAAGGGTCATAGAGTCAACAATATCCCTTGTTAACCAGCTGGATTTGTCCAGAGCAGACCCCTACCCGGCCCCTTTTCAGTCCCCTTTTTGAAGTAACTGCCTCCTTTGTTGTTGGCAGGGAATGACTCTCTCACGTCATAAGTATTGCAGGCTTTTTCCAGCCAAGGCCAAATGTTGGTTGTTAGGATATTGCTTTTAGCAGCAGAAGGACTTCCGCCGCGCTCCTCTTTGAAAAGGAGGCACAGGAGAGAAGAGACGAGGGCGTAATTACCAGGGTGGAATGTGCCGCGCTGCAATTAATGGCAACCTCCTTCTGAAAGACAGTATTGTAGGGGTGGGGATGACTTTCCTCAGCCATTGTTAGTACCTGATTGAGGTTTCTTTCAGAGTGGGCCGCAGCAGGCTGTAGTGAAACATCTGAATGTACCGCTGAACTGAGAGCGCTGGAAGCTGGTTGGATTGAAAAAGAAGATAGATTCATCTAGGGATGTGCAGGTGAAAGACAGAGGGAACAAGTTTTTAAATGTTTGTTCATTGTGTTTTTGTAGATGAATAGAAAATAATAAGTTACAGAGATCATTGTAGACACAGGGTTTGAATCAAATATATTCTCATGTGACATCTCTTAGTCAACCCTTAGTCATAGAAAAACATTTGCAATGGTGACTGTATATTTAGCCCTTTACAATGAGTCTTCAAGTCTGACTCAATGCCTCCATATGTCCCCCACACACATGACCTCACTCCAGAGCTGTATGCAGTGTCACAGAGTAGTGAAGAAGGTATGGCCTTGTCAGATCTTTCGCCTGTGGTAACCACAGAATCCCACACAGCCCACGTGAAAGATGTAGTGGGTTAGATAGCCGGTCATACAGAATACGCGTGGGCAACATTGGTGATGACACGACTGACTGCAACACGCGCACATACAGTGTTGTTCCCCCGGGTATACCCACAGAAACCCACCCAGAGAAGAGATGGTGGGATAACAGAACATATGTGGGCAACATGACTGACTGATACAATGAATTCATGTTTAGTTTCCTTTGATACGGTAGATTTTTTGTTGTTGCAGTTGATCTCCGTCCTTTTGCTGCTTTGGTCTGAGGTTCAACTCACTTCCTTTTTGTCTGTTTTATGTAATTTTCTAAGGACTTGACGCTTCAGGTTGGTCCTCGTTAAGTTGTGATATGAAATTACATTAGCATCTATTTGCAAAAGACACTGATCATGTCATCTACTGTAGCAACAGGTCTTGGTTGATATTTGGTCTTTGAACTGCTGCTGACCTCTCAATCTCATTATTATAACTATACTGTAAATATATGGTCTTTTATGCCTTTCACTTGGTCATCAATGGGGATGTTACAGAGTAGCCCGATGCTAGACCTAGAAACCCAATTACTTACGGTACTGTATGTAATCTGTGTAGGGCACTTGTAGGGTTTAGTTTAATAACACATTTTCTGATAGCCAACATGTGGCTGAACATATGAAAAAACTCCTAGACAATCCCCTCTCTGGCACACTGCTGTGTGAGTGAGGGGAGAGTTAGTAAGAGGAATGCTTGAACCTTAAACTACCTCTACCCCGTTGTGTAATGGCTTTTCATTACCCAGCATGCTCCGGGAAAGGAGAATAGAAAGCCGTGTTGAGGAAACTCAGCCGACACAACACGAACATGTCAGAAAGCCTCTTGGTAGCATCGTAAAGAACAGTGGCTAATGGTGTTGTTTGTAGGGCAGATTGTCTGAACCTCCCTGCACCACCACAGTGTTACAGTATGACTCACTGTGGCTTAAAGCATTGACTAGGTGATAGACCTGGAAATATGGTTTAAGTTTTTGTCTTAAGGGTGTGTGTTTAACTTATTTCCATTCACTTATAATGGTGAATAACTTTCCCCCCCCCTGTCAAAGTTGCAATGAAATACTAACCCAAGGCTTTTATGCTCTTGGAAGAGGCAAGGGAAGGTTACATTGTGGTCAATATTTCATATGTGAAATGATACAACGTTATATTTTCTGGTGACAATATGGATCAAGTTATTTTCTCCAGGGCTCGGTCAATATGTAAATATTACAAGATCAAAATAGTGCAGCCAGCCAGATATTTCCAATCCATTCATAAAGACTTCAAAGTGCGTTCAAGATGGAACTGTGAAACGGAATTAAATAGTGGAAAGGTGTAAAGGCACGCACTGTTAGGAAGAGACGCTGGGACTGCTTGCTACACATTGAGAGGTACAAGTACAAACTGACAGAGGTGAGGCTGACTTAAAAGCTGCAGCGGCAAACAGGCAGGCAGGCGGTGTCTAGTCTACATTCTTACAGCTCAGCTCAGGCAGGCAGCAAGCACTCTGAGCTACTGGCTTCTGGAGACAGGAACATGTCAAACAGCCCTGCTACAGAAAATCAAAGGAAAAATTTGAATGAAGACATAAATATTTAGAGCGCGGGCTCCACTGTGTGTGATGTGCTGCTGCCTTGTCAGGAGCATGCTGCAGAATCACTTGGTGTGATGACATACAGTACCAGTCAAATGTTTTGACACACCTACTCATTCAAGGGTTTTTCCTTATTTTACTAACTACATTGTAGAATAATAGTGCAGACGTCAACGCTATGAAATATCACATATGGAATCATGTAGGAACCAAAAAAGTGTTAAACAAATCAAAATATATTTTATATTTGAGATTCTTCAAAGTAGCCTCCCTTTACCTTGATGAAAGCATTGCACACTCTTTGCATTCTCTCAACCAGCTTCACGAGGAATGCTTTTCCAACAGTCTTAACTTCTTTGGGGTAGGGGGCAGTATTGGGTAGCTTGGATGAAAAACCTGCCCAAATTAAGCTGCCTGCTACTCAGCCGTAAAAACTAGAATATGCATATAATTCATTTGAATGATGTCTGTGAGTATAACAGAACTCATATGGCAGGCAAAAACCTGTGAAAAAAATCAACCAGGAAGTGGGAAAGCTGAGGTTTGTAGTTTTTCATCTCAGCCCCCATTGAAGATACAGGGTGATATTAGTTATGTTTCACTTCCCAAGGCTTCCACTAGATGTCAACAGTATTTAGAACCTGTTTTGAGGACTCTACTCTAAAGGAGGGCTCTTTGAGTGAGTGGTCTGACAGAGTGCCCAGACACTGTGGCTGGATTAACAAGAATGTTATCTTTAAAATGGTGTAAAATACTTGTATGCTTGAGGAATTTTAATTATGAGATTTTTGTTGTTTTTAATTTGGCGCCCTGCACTTTCACGGAGCCCCAGGCCTAGACAGGTAAAAGGAGTTCCCACATATGCTGAGCACTTGTTGGCTGCTTTTCCTTTACTCTGAGGTCCAACTCATCCCAAACAATCCTCCAACTCAATTGGGTTGCGGTCGGGGGATTGTAGAGACCAGGTCATCTGATGCAGCACTCCATCACTCTCCTTCTTGGTCAAATAGCCTTTACACAGCCTAAAGGTTTGTTTTGGGTCATTGTCCTGTTGATAACAAATGGTAGTCACTTGAAGCGTAAACCAGATGGGACGGCATATCGCTGCAGAATGCTGTGGTAGCCATGCTGGTTAAGTGTGCCTTGAATTCTAAATAAATCCTGACTGTGTCACCAGCAAAGCACCATCACACCTCCTCTTCCATGATCCACAGTGCTTCACCTACTCTGTGTCTCACAAAGACCGTTGGAACCAAACATCTAAAATTTGGACTCATCAGACCAAAGGACAGATTTCCACCGGTCTAATGTCCATTGCTTGTGTTTCTTGGCCCAAGCAAGTCTCTTCTTCTTATTGGTGTCCTTTAGTAGTGGTTTCTTTGCAGCAATTCGACCATGAAGGCCTGATTCATGCAGTCTCCTCTGAACTGTTGATGTTGAGATTAGGGATGCACGATATATCGGTGAACATATCGCAATCAGCCAATATTAGCTAAAAATGCCAACATCGGTATCGGACCAATGTTTTAGTTTAACACCGATGTTAAAAACCAATGTCAAAGCTACCGTGCATACCTATATAATATAGGAACATGATGTAATAATGCAGTGTAAAATGTTGCGCTACACATGCAACACAGCAATCCTAACCTAGCCCACAATGTCTGCTGTGTGGATCGAGCAGCCAACAAGTCGAGCAGTCATTTGAAATAGTAAGAACATTTCAGCTAGACAACTCCAGGGTGAAATCCATTAAAGCCAAGATAATGGAATTTATTGCCCTTGACAATCAACCGTTCTCTGTCGTGGGCGATGTTTGCTTTCGTCGACTGGTCGAGCACCGGTACACACCACAAAGTGCGCTATTTTTCAGATGTTACCCTACCGGAGTTACACAGTAATAGCATCTGTTAGCTTCACAACATACATACTGTGGAATACCGTTTGGGTGTCAAAAAAAGATACAGTAGCACTGTCAAAGCTGTACAAACAAGTCTGCAAACAAGCAAACCCCGGCCACGAACCATCCTGTGTTGGTAATAAAGCATAATTTGTTCAACGTCAATTTCTGGAGTAGCTAGCTTTAGCTTGGTACCTAACTAGTACCAATACAACCAGCCTGATAACAATGTCCAGTAGAAACTGCAGTCATTTTCATTATTCTTAGCAATGATTTAGGAATCCTGGTGTGTAAGTATTAGATAGGTTGGCACTTGTTGTTCGCCTATTGAAATTGAACTTCAGTTAATGAAAATAAATAGCTAGCCCGCTACCTAACCCTGCTGCCCAAAATTAACGTTATAAGCAGCCAGCTAGCTTCATCTGGCTAGTGATGCTCGACCAGACCGGGTTATGTGTTGTGAAGGTAGCCACAATAAGGATTAGGCATAATAGTGGAATTTGCGGTTTGCCTTCAAAATAAAAGTATGTCATTGACAGTGATGCAATTGAATACAAATAGTAGAATTATGCCATTCTTTTATTTTGGTGGCTAACCGCAAAGTCCACTATTGTTGCTAATCCTTATTGTGGCTAGCTTCACATAGATGGGTCCGACCACCATTAATCAGATGAGAATTAGGGTTATCTTAGATGATCTTAGATGATGACACGTAGCTATATTGTTAGTTAGCTAACTATAGCTACTCTTTGCTTAAAGTAATGATGGACTGTCATTTCTCTTTGCTTAAAGTAATGATGGACTGTAGTTTCTCTTTGCTTAAAGTAATGATGGACTGTAGTTTCTCTTTGCTTAAAGTAATGATGGACTGTAGTTTCTCTTTGCTTAAAGTAATGATGGACTGTCATTTCTCTTTGCTTAAAGTAATGATGGACTGTAGTTTCTCTTTGCTTAAAGTAATGATGGACTGTCATTTCTCTTTGCTTAAAGTAATGATGGACTGTCATTTCTCTTTGCTTAAAGTAATGATGGACTGTAGTTTCTCTTTGCTTAAACTAATGATGGACTGTTGTTTCTCTTTGCTTAAAGTAATGATGGACTGTTGTTTCTCTTTGCTTAAAGTAATGATGGACTGTCATTTATCTTTGCTTAAAGTAATGATGGACTGTTGTTTCTCTTTGCTTAAAGTAATGATGGACTGTAGTTTCTCTTTGCTTAAAGTAATGATGGACTGTCATTTCTCTTTGCTTAAACTAATGATGGACTGTCATTTCTCTTTGCTTAAAGTAATGATGGACTGTTGTTTCTCTTTGCTTAAAGTAATGATGGACTGTTGTTTCTCTTTGCTTAAACTAATGATGGACTGTAGTTTCTCTTTGCTTAAAGTAATGATGGGCTGTAGTTTCTCTTTGCTTAAAGTAATGATGGACTGTCATTTCTCTTTGCTTAAAGTAATGATGGACTGTAGTTTCTCTTTGCTTAAAGTAATGATGGGCTGTAGTTTCTCTTTGCTTAAAGTAATGATGGACTGTCATTTCTCTTTGCTTAAAGTAATGATGGACTGTAGTTTCTCTTTGCTTAAAGTAATGATGGACTGTCATTTCTCTTTGCTTAAACTAATGATGGACTGTTGTTTCTCTTTGCTTAAAGTAATGATGGACTGTAGTTTCTCTTTGCTTAAAGTAATGATGGACTGTTGTTTCTCTTTGCTTAAAGTAATGATGGACTGTTGTTTCTCTTTGCTTAAACTAATGATGGACTGTCATTTCTCTTTGCTTAAAGTAATGATGGACTGTTGTTTCTCTTTGCTTAAAGTAATGATGGACTGTAGTTTCTCTTTGCTTAAAGTAATGATGGACTGTCATTTCTCTTTGCTTAAAGTAATGATGGACTGTTGTTTCTCTTTGCTTAAAGTAATGATGGACTGTAGTTTCTCTTTGCTTAAAGTAATGATGGACTGTCATTTCTCTTTGCTTAAAGTAATGATGGACTGTAGTTTCTCTTTGCTTAAAGTAATGATGGACTGTTGTTTCTCTTTGCTTAAAGTAATGATGGACTGTTGTTTCTCTTTGCTTAAAGTAATGATGGACTGTTGTTTCTCTTTGCTTAAACTAATGATGGACTGTCATTTCTCTTTGCTTAAAGTAATGATGGACTGTCATTTCTCTTTGCTTAAACTAATGATGGACTGTCATTTCTCTTTGCTTAAAGTAATGATGGACTGTCATTTCTCTTTGCTTAAAGTAATGATGGACTGTCATTTATCTTTGCTTAAACTAATGATGGACTGTTGTTTCTCTTTGCTTAAAGTAATGATGGACTGTAGTTTCTCTTTGCTTAAAGTAATGATGGACTGTTGTTTCTCTTTGCTTAAAGTAATGATGGACTGTTGTTTCTCTTTGCTTAAACTAATGATGGACTGTAGTTTCTCTTTGCTTGTAATGATGGACTGTTGTTTCTCTTTGCTTAAAATGATGGAAGTTTCTCTTTGATGGACTGTTGTTTCTCTTTGCTTAAACTAATGATGGACTGTCATTTCTCTTTGCTTAAAGTAATGATGGACTGTAGTTTCTCTTTGCTTAAAGTAATGATGGACTGTTGTTTCTCTTTGCTTAAACTAATGATGGACTGTAGTTTCTCTTTGCTTAAAGTAATGATGGACTGTTGTTTCTCTTTGCTTAAAGTAATGATGGACTGTAGTTTCTCTTTGCTTAAACTAATGATGGACTGTTGTTTCTCTTTGCTTAAAGTAATGATGGACTGTTGTTTCTCTTTGCTTAAAGTAATGATGGACTGTTGTTTCTCTTTGCTTAAAGTAATGATGGACTGTCATTTCTCTTTGCTTAAAGTAATGATGGACTGTCATTTCTCTTTGCTTAAAGTAATGATGGACTGTCATTTATCTTTGCTTAAACTAATGATGGACTGTTGTTTCTCTTTGCTTAAAGTAATGATGGACTGTAGTTTCTCTTTGCTTAAAGTAATGATGGACTGTTGTTTCTCTTTGCTTAAAGTAATGATGGACTGTTGTTTCTCTTTGCTTAAAGTAATGATGGACTGTAGTTTCTCTTTGCTTAAAGTAATGATGGACTGTTGTTTCTCTTTGCTTAAAGTAATGATGGACTGTTGTTTCTCTTTGCTTAAACTAATGATGGACTGTCATTTCTCTTTGCTTAAAGTAATGATGGACTGTCATTTCTCTTTGCTTAAAGTAATGATGGACTGTAGTTTCTCTTTGCTTAAAGTAATGATGGACTGTTGTTTCTCTTTGCTTAAACTAATGATGGACTGTCATTTCTCTTTGCTTAAAGTAATGATGGACTGTTGTTTCTCTTTGCTTAAAGTAATGATGGACTGTAGTTTCTCTTTGCTTAAAGTAATGATGGACTGTCATTTCTCTTTGCTTAAAGTAATGATGGACTGTTGTTTCTCTTTGCTTAAAGTAATGATGGACTGTAGTTTCTCTTTGCTTAAAGTAATGATGGACTGTCATTTCTCTTTGCTTAAAGTAATGATGGACTGTAGTTTCTCTTTGCTTAAAGTAATGATGGACTGTTGTTTCTCTTTGCTTAAAGTAATGATGGACTGTTGTTTCTCTTTGCTTAAAGTAATGATGGACTGTCATTTCTCTTTGCTTAAACTAATGATGGACTGTCATTTCTCTTTGCTTAAAGTAATGATGGACTGTCATTTCTCTTTGCTTAAACTAATGATGGACTGTCATTTCTCTTTGCTTAAAGTAATGATGGACTGTCATTTATCTTTGCTTAAACTAATGATGGACTGTTGTTTCTCTTTGCTTAAAGTAATGATGGACTGTTGTTTCTCTTTGCTTAAAGTAATGATGGACTGTTGTTTCTCTTTGCTTAAAGTAATGATGGACTGTTGTTTCTCTTTGCTTAAACTAATGATGGACTGTCATTTCTCTTTGCTTAAAGTAATGATGGACTGTCATTTCTCTTTGCTTAAACTAATGATGGACTGTCATTTCTCTTTGCTTAAAGTAATGATGGACTGTCATTTATCTTTGCTTAAACTAATGATGGACTGTTGTTTCTCTTTGCTTAAAGTAATGATGGACTGTAGTTTCTCTTTGCTTAAAGTAATGATGGACTGTTGTTTCTCTTTGCTTAAAGTAATGATGGACTGTTGTTTCTCTTTGCTTAAACTAATGATGGACTGTAGTTTCTCTTTGCTTAAAGTAATGATGGACTGTTGTTTCTCTTTGCTTAAACTAATGATGGACTGTAGTTTCTCTTTGCTTAAAGTAATGATGGACTGTTGTTTCTCTTTGCTTAAAGTAATGATGGACTGTAGTTTCTCTTTGCTTAAACTAATGATGGACTGTTGTTTCTCTTTGCTTAAAGTAATGATGGACTGTTGTTTCTCTTTGCTTAAAGTAATGATGGACTGTTGTTTCTCTTTGCTTAAAGTAATGATGGACTGTTGTTTCTCTTTGCTTAAAGTAATGATGGACTGTCGTTTCTCTTTGCTTAAAGTAATGATGGACTGTTGTTTCTCTTTGCTTAAACTAATGATGGACTGTTGTTTCTCTTTGCTTAAAGTAATGATGGACTGTTGTTTCTCTTTGCTTAAAGTAATGATGGACTGTCATTTCTCTTTGCTTAAAGTAATGATGGACTGTTGTTTCTCTTTGCTTAAAGTAATGATGGACTGTAGTTTCTCTTTGCTTAAACTAATGATGGACTGTAGTTTCTCTTTGCTTAAACTAATGATGGACTGTAGTTTCTCTTATGCCTGACAGTTGTGGCATATCAAGAAGCTGATTAAACAGCATGATCATTACACAGGTGCACCTTGAGCTGGGGATAATAAAAGGCCACTGTAAATGTGCAGTTTTTTCACATATCACAATGCCACAGTCTCAAGTTTTGAGGGAGCATGCAATTTGCATGCCGACTGCGGGAATATCCACCAGAGTTGTTGCCAGAGAATTTTAGGTAAATTTATCTGCCATAAGCCAGTAATGTGAAATCCATACATTAGGGCCTAAGGAATTTATTTCAATTGACTGGTTTCTTTATGAACTGTAAACTTGCGTTTATATTTTTGTTCAGTATAGTTTAAGGGCGAGGGAAAGGTGGAGAGTTTTGCTCCATTTTATATTACTGTAGCACTAATAGTCTTTCCCTTTTACCATTAGAAAAGGTATTTAGTCACAGGAGAAGACAACATGATAAATTCATAAAAGTAGAGCTGAAAAATTACCACAGGTTTATTTGATTAGGTCTACACCAGGTTGGCTTGAGAGAGAGATGGCCTGAAGACTTTGAAAGACAGAATTACTTCCTACAGTACATAGCTGCCTCTGCTAGCTAGGCTATAGCCAGTTATTCAATCTTGCAATATGACTGCAGGATGACAGGCGGTGTTTCTATATGGAAATTGGAAGCGAAGCCCCCCAATGAATTACATTAACATACTGTCTGAATTGCCAAGACAATGAGATCTCATGCCAGCTCTGTCTGTCTCCATTCTGGCACCCCTCTAATTAAATTATATTAAACCCACATGCAAAGCTTTTAAAATTGTTTCTATTAAATCTGCTCAATGGTCCTGTGTGATTCTAATGAAGTAGAAGCAATGCTGCTGATTTGAGAGCATTTAGAAATGGAGCTGTGCTTTGTTGATTTCTTTTGTATGACAATAAAGACTTTATTATCATTGTCTAGCGGCTGAAAGAAGGGAAGGAGAGTATATATATATTTTTCTCTTTTTTATTAAAGGAAATAAATGCCTGTGGTGTATTTTTTAACTAATGCACTTCCCAGTGCGGAATACTGCGTTTTTATAGTAACAACTGTTTGTAAAATAATTACAATGCCAGGCTCTATTGATGCCTTGTCTGTTATTGTGTCATTGTTTCAGACTTGTCCTATTTTCACCACAGAGTTGTTGTTTGCAGTACTGATCGACCCTATTACATAATGAGTTCTCAAGTGAAATTAATCATCACGTTTGACGTCCGTGGGAATGATTTTGCCATGATATACAGTAGTAACCTATAGAAGAGTGAAAACCCATAATTATTAATGTATTAAGCTCCTCACACGTCACCTTCTAACATATCAGCTAATGTATTGCTCTCTCTCACCTTCATTTGACTAATATGTGCTTGACCTGTGTCTGTAACGGCGTTCTTCATTTGTGGAAAGAGAGTCGGACCGAAATGCAGCGTGTTGGTTACTCATGTTACTTTAATGAAAGAAAACGTGGTACATGAAATAACTCATACTATGAAAACAACAAACAGAACGTGAACTACACAGAGATAGGAACAAACACCCACGAACTACCAAGCGAAACTCAGGCTGCCTAAATACGGTTCCCAATCAGAGACAACGAAAGCACCTGACTCTAATTGAGAATCGCCTCAGGCAGCCAAGCCTATACCACACCCCTAATCAGCCGTAATCCCAAATAATACAAACCCCAATACGAAACATAACATATAAACCCATGTCACACCCTGGCCTACCCAAACATATGACAAAAACACAAAATACAATGACCAAGGCGTGACAGAACCTCCCCCCCCCCTAAGGTGCGGACTCCCGGACGCACCTCAAGAGCATAGGGAGGGTCCGGGTGGGCGTCTGTCCATGGTGGCGGTTCTGGCTCGGGACGTGGACCCCACTCCATTAATGTCCTTGTTCCTCCCCTTCGCGTCCTGGGATAATCCACCCTCTCCGCCGACCATGGCCTAATAGTCCTCACCCAGATCCCCACATAACTGAGGAGCAGCTCGTGACAGAGGGGCATCTCGGGACAGAGCGGCATCTCGGGACAGAAGGGCAGCTCGGGACAGAGGGGCAGCTCGGGACAGAGGGGCAGCTCGGGACAGAGGGGCAGCTCGGGACAGAGGCAGCTCGGAACTGAGGGGAAGCCCGGGACCGAGGGGATGCCCGGGACCGAGGGGATGCCCGGGACTGAGGGGAAGCCCGGGGGGACTGAGGGGAAGCCTGGGACTGAGGGGAAGCCCGGGACTGAGGGGAAGCCCGGGACTGAGAGGAATCCCAGTACTGAGAGGAAGCTCAGTACTGAGATGAAGCTCAGACAGGTAGTAGGCTCCGGTAAATCCTGGCTGGCTGGCGGAACTGGAAGATTCTGGTTGTCTGGCAGATCTGGAAGAGACTGGCTGTCTGGCAGATCTGGAAGAGACTGGTTGTCTGACAGATCTGGGAGAGACTGGTTGTCTGGCAGATCTGGGAGAGACTGGTTGTCTGGCAGATCTGGGAGAGACTGGTTGTCTGGCAGATCTGGAAGAGACTGGTTGTCTGGCAGATCTGGAAGAGACTGGTTGTCTGGCAGATCTGGAAGAGACTGGTTGTCTGGCAGATCTGGAAGAGACTGGTTGTCTGGCAGATCTGGAAGAGACTGGTTGTCTGGCAGATCTGGAAGAGACTGGTTGTCTGGCAGATCTGGAAGAGACTGGTTGTCTGGCAGATCTGGAAGAGACTGGTTGTCTGGCAGATCTGGAAGAGACTGGTTGTCTGGCAGATCTGGAAGAGACTGGTTGTCTGGCACCTCTGGCGGATCCTGGCAGACTGGCGACGCTGGGCAGACTGGCGACGCTGGGCAGACTGGCGACGCTGGGCAGACGGGGAGCACTGGCGGCGCTGGGCAGACGGGGAGCACTGGCGGCGCTGGGCAGACTGGCGACGCTGGGCAGACTGGGAGCACTGGCGGCGCTGGGCAGACTGGCGACGCTGGGCAGACTGGCGACGCTGGGCAGACTGGCGGCGCTGGGCAGACTGGCGGCGCTGGGCAGACTGGGAGCACTGGCGGTGCTGGGCAGACGGGAGACTCCGGCAGCGCAGGAGAGGAGAAAGGCTCTGGCTGCGCTAAACAGGCGGGAGACTCCGACAGCGTAGAAGGGAAGGAAGGCTCTGGCTGTGTAGAACAGGCGGGAGACTCCGACAGCGTAGGAGGGAAGGAAGGCTCTGGCTGTGTTGAACAGGCGAGGCGCACTGAAGGCCTGGTGCGTGGTGCTGGAACTGGTGGTATTGGATCGAGGACACGCACAGGAAGCCTGGTGCGGGGAGCTGCTACCGGAGGACTGGTGTGTGGAGGTGGCTCTGGATAGACCGGACCGTGCAGGCGCACTGGAGCTCTTGAGCCCCGAGCCTGCCCAAGCTTACCTGGCTCGATGCCCACTCTAGCCCGGCCAATAGGAAGGGCTGGTATGTGCTGCACCTGGCTCTGCACCTGCACTGGAAACACCGTGCGCTCCATAGCATAACACGGTGCCTGCCCGGTCTCTCTAGCCCAACGGTGAGCACAGGGAGTTTGCGCAGGTCTCCTACCTGGCATAAACATACTCCCTTCTAGCCCCCCCCCCAATAATTTTTTTGGGCTGCTTTTCCGGCTTCCAACCGCGTCGCCGTGCTGTCTCCTCATACCTGCGCCTCTCCGCTTTAGCCGCTTCTATTTCTTCCTTGGGACGGCGATATTCTCCAGGCTGCGCCCAGGGTCCTTTACAGTCTAATATCCTCTCCCAAGACCAGAAGTCCTTATATTGCTGCTCCTCACAATTTACAGGGAGAGTAGGCTCAGGTCTGACTCCTACCTCAGCCACTCTCTCTCTGCGCTCTCCCCCGTTACTTTCGGTTTTCGCTCTGCGTCGCCGTGTTTTCCTCTTTGACTCCATTCTCCTGTAGCCCTCTTCGCACTGCTGAAGCGAATCCCAGGCGGGCTCCTGCACTCTCTCTGGGTCGGCCGCCCACCTGTCGATTTCTTCCCACGTCGTATACTCCATGCCTCTACCGTCCATAACGTCCTCCTTTCGCTCCTGAAGCTGTCTACGTCGTTGCCAGTTTACACGCTGCTCGGTCCGTGAGTGGTGGGTGTTTCTGTAACGGCGTTCTTCGTTTGTGGAAAGAGAGTCGGACCGAAATGCAGCGTGTTGGTTACTCATGTTACTTTAATGAAAGAAAACGTGGTACATGAAATAACTCATACTATGAAAACAACAAACAGAACGTGAAACCTAAATACAGCCTATCTGGTGAACTACACAGAGACAGGAACAAACACCCACGAACTACCAAGCGAAACTCAGGCTGCCTAAATACGGTTCCCAATCAGAGACAACGAAAGCACCTGACTCTAATTGAGAATCGCCTCAGGCAGCCAAGCCTATACCACACCCCTAATCAGCCGTAATCCCAAATAATACAAACCCCAATACGAAACATAACATATAAACCCATGTCACACCCTGGCCTACCCAAACATATGACAAAAACACAAAATACAATGACCAAGGCGTGACAGTGTCACTGCCCAAGTGTAGTTAGCGTTTGAAACACGTAAGAGCCCTGCCGATGGATAAGATAAGCATCATAAACAGGATTTAAGTGGATCCACACTTCCTCATTTGTAGAGCACTGTACAAAAAGAAGAAAAACATGAATCACTATATTCATTTAATTATCTAGTCAGTGGTAAAACAGATTATGTTTTATGTAGCATGAATATTATAGTCTCATGCTGTTGCAATAGGAAACATTTGAGATGTATAATGCTTCTAACAATAGTACTTTGCTGTAGGGTGTCCTGTCTACAATTTGCAGTTCAAAGTTTCAGAATGTGATTGTGGAGTGCCATTGTATAATTGCACCTGTGGTGGCCAGATAAACTCTGACATTATGACATTACTAGTGGTCACGCTAAATTACTTAGCCACTAAGTTAAGCTGTTTTATCCGGATACCAACATATTTAGCATTCTAAGAATTGAGAATCCCTCATACAGTTTAACATACATGCACACAATAACACAATTATTGTGACTATAATGATTAATATAATAGTCTGATTAAAATGTTTACATGCTTTGCAAGAACAACGATTCTCCTAATAATCCTGTTTACATGGACACATCTGAAATCAGGTTACTGAAGAGACTTTGATAAATGCAGAAAATCATAGGGCTGTGACAGTCATGGAATTTGGATGACTTTAATTGGTCAACCAAATGACCACGGTCACCATAATAACCGTTTGAATAGCACCCCCCAAAAAAACCTTCAAATTAGTGGACTCTGCAATTTTTTGCCACACATTGCTGACAGGTGTATAAAATCGAGCACACAACGATGCAATCTCCATAGACAAACATTGGCAGTAGAATGGCCTTACTGAAGAGATCAGTGACTTTCACAGGATACCACATTTTCCATCAAGTCAGTTATTCAAATTTCTGCCCAGCTAGAACTGCCCCGGTCAACAGTAAGTGCTGTTATTGGGAAATGGAAACGTCTAGGAACATCAGCGGCTCAACATTGATTGGCTCTGCCTGGCTCCCCGGTGGGTGGGCCTGGCTGCCAAGTGGGTGGGCCTATGCCCTTCCAGACCCACCCATGTCTGCATCCCTGCCCAGTCATGTGAAATCCATAGATTAGGGCCTAATTTATTTATTTCAATTGACTGATTTCCTTCTATGAACTGTAACTCAGTAAAATCTTTGAAAGAGTTGCATGTTGTGTTTATATTTTTATTCAGTATATTTATGGTGGTTGGATCCACACATGGTCTGATCCGAGTGAGGGAAGCAGCAGAAAAGCCCATTTCTAAGATACTTTATTATCCGGAGCTGAGCGAGGGAGAGAGGAATGGAGCAACTAGCAGCAGGCAGGGGAGGGACCGTGTCGTGGGTGTGTGTGTGTGAGTGAGTGAGTACGGGTGATTGAGTGAGTGAGTAAGTGACACGGAGTGCAGAGGGAGAGACAGACAGCAGCAACCACGCCAATTCACGCTAGTTAGACAAACTTCTAGCTTCCATATGTTTTTTAATATCCCATCTGATTACATAGTACCTGTCTTCTTGACTGCATCAAACCGAGTAGAGAAGCTAGCTTGTTAGCAAGCTAGCTAGGCTAATTGAGGCAATGTGTTTCCACGTCCTTCTAATTACATCTAACAAGACAACTACTCCATTCCGTTTATTAGGTAGCAGCCTAACGTTTCTTGTTGGTTATTGGTTGTTGTAGCATATCCTTCTCATTTAACTTTTAATTTCATCATTATATTTACATCTTCCATTGATTAGATAATCTGCTAACTTGCTCTGCCACACACGGAGGCTCTATGACTGTAGTGCCGGTTTGATGATGTGAAAGCAAGAGCTGCTACATTTACATTTACATTTAAGTCATTTAGCAGACGCTCTTATCCAGAGCGACTTACAAATTGGTGCATTCACCTTATGACCTCCAGTGGAACAGTAGTGCATCTAAATCTTTTCAGGGGGAGGGGGGGTGAGAGGGATTACTTTATCCTATCCTAGGTATTCCTTAAAGAGGTGGGGTTTCAGGTGTCTCCGGAAGGTGGTGATTGACTCCGCTGTCCTGGCGTCGTGAGGGAGTTTGTTCCACCATTGGGGGGCCAGAGCAGCGAACAGTTTTGACTGGGCTGAGCGGGAACTGTACTTCCTCAGTGGTAGGGAGGCGAGCAGGCCAGAGGTGGATGAACGCAGTGCCCTTGTTTGGGTGTAGGGCCTGATCAGAGCCTGGAGGTACTGAGGTGCCGTTCCCCTCACAGCTCCGTAGGCAAGCACCATGGTCTTGTAGCGGATGCGAGCTTCAACTGGAAGCCAGTGGAGGGAGCGGAGGAGCGGGGTGACGTGAGAGAACTTGGGAAGGTTGAACACCAGACGGGCTGCGGCGTTCTGGATGAGTTGTAGGGGTTTAATGGCACAGGCAGGAGCCCAGCCAACAGCGAGTTGCAGTAATCCAGACGGGAGATGACAAGTGCCTGGATTAGGACCTGCGCCGCTTCCTGTGTGAGGCAGGGTCGTACTCTGCGGATGTTGTAGAGCATGAACCTACAGGAACGGGCCACCGCCTTGATGTTAGTTGAGAACGACAGGGTGTTGTCCAGGATCACGCCAAGGTTCTTAGCGCTCTGGGAGGAGGACACAATGGAGTTGTCAACCGTGATGGCGAGATCATGGAACGGGCAGTCCTTCCCGGGAGGAAGAGCAGCTCCGTCTTGCCGAGGTTCAGCTTGAGGTGGTGATCCGTCATCCACACGGATATGTCTGCCAGACATGCAGAGATGCGATTCGCCACCTGGTCATCAGAAGGGGGAAAGGAGAAGATTAATTGTGTGTCGTCTGCATAGCAATGATAGGAGAGACCATGTGAGGTTATGACAGAGCCAAGTGACTTGGTGTATAGCGAGAATAGGAGAGGGCCTAGAACAGAGCCCTGGGGGACACCAGTGGTGAGAGCACGTGGTGTGGAGACGGATTCTCGCCACGCGACCTGTCAGGTAGGACGCAATCCAAGCGTGGGCCGCGCCGGAGATGCCCAACTCGGAGAGGGTGGAGAGGAGGATCTGATGGTTCACAGTATCGAAGGCAGCCGATAGGTCTAGAAGGATGAGAGCAGAGGAGAGAGAGTTAGCTTTAGCAGTGCGGAGCGCCTCCGTGATACAGAGAAGAGCAGTCTCAGTTGAATGACTAGTCTTGAAACCTGACTGATTTGGATCAAGAAGGTCATTCTGAGAGAGATAGCGGGAGAGCTGGCCAAGGACGGCACGTTCAAGAGTTTTGGAGAGAAAAGAAAGAAGGGATACTGGTCTGTAGTTGTTGACATCGGAGGGATCGAGTGTAGGTTTTTTCAGAAGGGGTGCAACTCTCGCTCTCTTGAAGACGGAAGGGACGTAGCCAGCGGTCAGGGATGAGTTGATGAGCGAGGTGAGGTAAGGGAGAAGGTCTCCGGAAATGGTCTGGAGAAGAGAGGAGGGGATAGGGTCAAGCGGGCAGGTTGTTGGGCGGCCGGCCGTCACAAGACGCGAGATTTCATCTGGAGAGAGAGGGGAGAAAGAGGTCAGAGCACAGGGTAGGGCAGTGTGAGCAGAACCAGCGGTGTCGTTTGACTTAGCAAACGAGGATCGGATGTCGTCGACCTTCTTTTCAAAATGGTTGACGAAGTCATCTGCAGAGAGGGAGGAGGGGGAGGGGGAGGAGGATTCAGGAGGGAGGAGAAGGTTGCAAAGAGCTTCCTAGGGTTAGAGGCAGATGCTTGGAATTTAGAGTGGTAGAAAGTGGCTTTAGCAGCAGAGAGAGAAGAGGAAAATGTAGAGAGGAGGGAGTGAAAGGATGTCAGGTCCGCAGGGAGGCGAGTTTTCCTCCATTTCCGCTCGGCTGCCCGGAGCCCTGTTCTGTGAGCTCGCAATGAGTCGTCGAGCCACGGAGCGGGAGGGGAGGACCGAGCCGGCCTGGAGGATAGGGGACATAGAGAGTCAAAGGATGCAGAAAGGGGAGGAGAGGAGGGTTGAGGAGGCAGAATCAGGAGATAGGTTGGAGAAGGTTTGAGCAGAGGGAAGAGATGATAGGATGGAAGAGGAGAGAGTAGCGGGGGAGAGAGAGCGAAGGTTGGGACGGGGCGCGATACCATCCGAGTAGGGGCAGTGTGGGAAGTGTTGGATGAGAGCGAGAGGGAAAAGGATACAAGGTAGTGGTCGGAGACTTGGAGGAGTTGCAACGAGGTTAGTGGAAGAACAGCATCTAGTAAAGATGAGGTCGAGCGTATTTCCTGCCTTGTGAGTAGGGGGGAAGGTGAGAGGGTGAGGTCAAAAGAGGAGAGGAGTGGAAAGAAGGAGGCAGAGAGGAATGAGTCAAAGGTAGGCGTGGGGAGGTTAAAGTCGCCCAGAACTGTGAGAGGTGAGCCGTCCTCAGGAAAGGAGCTTATCAAGGCATCAAGCTCATTGATGAACTCTCCGAGGGAACCTGGAGGGCGATAAATGATAAGGATGTTAAGCTTGAAAGGGCTGGTAACTGTGACAGCATGGAATTCAAAGGAGGCGATAGACAGATGGGTAAGGGGAGAAAGAGAGAATGACCACTTGGGAGAGATGAGGATCCCGGTGCCACCACCCGCTGACCAGAAGCTCTCGGGGTGTGCGAGAACACGTGGGCAGACGAAGAGAGAGCAGTAGGAGTAGCAGTGTTGTCTGTGGTGATCCATGTTTCCGTCAGTGCCAAGAAGTCGAGGGACTGGAGGGAGACATAGGCGGAGATGAACTCTGCCTTGTTGGCCGCAGATCGGCAGTTCCAGAGGCTACCGGAGACCTGGAACTCCACGTGGGTCGTGCGCGCTGGGACCACCAGATTAGGGTGGCCGCGGCCACGCGGTGTGGAGCGTTTGTATGGTCTGTGCAGAGAGGAGAGAACAGGGATAGACAGACACATAGTTGACAGGCTACACAAGAGGCTACGCTAATGCAAAGGAGATTGGAATGACAAGTGGACTACACGTCACGAGTGTTCAGAAAGTTAAGCTTACGTAGCAAGAATCTTATTGACTAAAATGATTAAAATGATACAGTACTGCTGAAGTAGGCTAGCTGGCAGAGGCTGCGTTGTTGACTATGTAGGCTAGCTGGCATTGGCTGCGTTGTTGACACTACACTAATCAAGTCGTTCCGTTGAGTGTAATAGTTTCTACTGTGCTGCTATTCGGGGCTAGCTGGCTAGCTAGCAGTGTTGATTACGTTACGTTGCTAAAAGAACGACAATAGCTGGCTAGCTAACCTAGGAAATCGCTCTAGACTACACAATTATCTTTGATACAAAGACGGCTATGTAGCTAGCTATGTAGCTAGCTACGATCAAACAAATCAAGCCGTTGTACTGTAATGAAATGAAATGAAAAATGTGATACTACCTGTGGAGCGAAGCGAAATGCGACCGGATTGTTGAGTGCAGAAGTTCTGTTCGGTAGACGTTGGCTAGCTGTTGGCTAGCTAGCAGAGTCTCCTATGTTAAGGACGACATAAAACTACACACTCTAAACTACACAATTATCTTGGGTACGAAGACAGCAAAGACAACTATGTAGCTAGCTAACACTACACTAATCAAGTCGTTCAGTTGAGTGTAATAGTTGTGCTGCTAATCGGTAGACGGTGGACTAGCTAACGGTGGACGTTAGCTAGCTGGCTAGCTGCAGGGCAGTGTAGACTGCGTTAGGACGACGAAATACGATAATTACTGGATTACTGGCTCTGCACGGGTCCTTACTAGCAAATCAGTTATAATTACACATACCAGAGACCCATGAGAATCATATCAGATCCGTAAAAATCATATCAGATCCGGTTATTCTATTTTAATTTAACGTTTATATGGTAATTGTGCCAGCCCACATGTGCAGATCAAATACACAGCTGGAACGGGACTACTATTAAGGTATTTACATGTCCTAATCATTTGAAAGATTGCTCAGAAAACCAGATGTTTTAATCAGCGTATGTTTACTTTGATGTTGACCTTACACCAATTAAGATAAGCAGAGTAAGGTGTTTACATGACTAATGCCATACTCGACCTACTGCCATAATCAGTTTCATATTGAAGTATTAGTGTGTATGTGAACACACTGACTGTCATGGTAACTTGCTGAGCAGAACAGATTGCTCTCTATGCTACGCTATGTAGTCTATCACTTGGATTTATATCTATCTATTTATGCATTCTGCGTAGCAGCAGCTCACAGATTGAAAAAAAAAGACATATTTGAAATATGATTAATGGTTGATGAAGTGTACCATTTAACTTCAATGGCACCCTATTCCATTTATAGCCCCATGGGCCATGGTTAAATGTTGTGCACTATATAGGAAATATGGTACAATTTCTGCCGCACCCAATGCATGTGACTGGGCCCGGGACCTGGCCCGTCTGCGAGCGGAGCGGTGGTGCTGTAGCTAGTGGACCTAGAGGTGGTGTTATTCTAGGGGCAGCTGCCAGGTTAATGAGCTCAGTAATAGGGCTTCAGGCTGCCACTCACAGCTTATTCATCTGAGACCTCTGTTTGTCGACGCAGCTCAATGGGCACCTTTATAGGCTATCAGGGCTAGCCTAAACACTGACAGACATACGCTGTGCTATGAACGCCAGGCAGGCCAGAGCACCAGGGATAGAGAGTTTAGGAGCAGCAGTGACTGAGTATGTTTACATGCACAGTAATAATTCAGTATTAAACTGATTATGGCAGTAGGCTGAGTATGTTTACATGCACAGTAATAATTCAGTATTAAACTGATTATGGCAGTAGGCTGAGTATGTTTACATGCACAGTAATAATTCAGTATTAAACTGATTATGGCGGTAGGCTGAGTATGTTTACATGCACAGTAATAATTCAGTATTAAACTGATTATGGCGGTAGGCTGAGTATGTTTACATGCACAGTAATAATTCAGTATTAAACTGATTATGGCGGTAGGCTGAGTATGTTTACATGCACAGTAATAATTCAGTATTAAACTGATTATGGCAGTAGGCTGAGTATGTTTACATGCACAGTAATAATTCAGTATTAAACTGATTATGGCAGTAGGCTGAATATGTTTACATGCACAGTAATAATTCAGTATTAAACGGATTATGGCGGTAGGCTGAGTATGTTTACATGCACAGTAATAATTCAGTATTAAACTGATTATGGCAGTAGGCTGAGTATGCAATAGTCAATATAAACAACTTCCTCTGCTTATTTTAATCGGCATGAGGTCAAAATCGAAATAAAGATACACTGATTAAAACACCTATTTTTGAGCAATCTTTTGAATTATTAGGACATGTAAACACCTTTCACCGAGTTCCAGCGGTGTGTTTGATCTGCACATGTGCCAGAACCAGCAGCGCAATCCTCCCTCTTATGCGCGAGTGAAGGGAATTCAGAAGAACTGAAAGTATGCATCTTAGAAATAGTTTTCACATAATGTATATATCTGAACTCAGAATCAAATAGGCTTCCCAAAAATAACATGGTGGCTGTAGTAGAAGGTTTATTTGGATTTGAAGAATTTCTGCATTGATCAAAGTCTCTTCAGTTACCTGATTTCAGATGTGTCCATGTAAACAGGATTATTAGGGAAATAGTTCTTCTTGCAAAGCATGTAAACATTTAAATCAAACTATGATATTAATCTGACTTCATGTAACTGTATTTGGTGTGAGTGCCATGCGTACCCCGTAACCTCACTATGATATTAATCTGACTTCATGTAACTGTATTTGGTGTGAGTGCCATGCGTACCCCGTAACCTCACTATGATATTAATCTGACTTCATGTAACTGTATTTGGTGTGAGTGCCATGCGTACCCCGTAACCTCACTATGATATTAATCTGACTTCATGTAACTGTATTTGGTGTGAATGCCATGCGTACCCCGTAACCTCACTATGATATTAATCTGACTTCATGTAACTGTATTTGGTGTGAGTGCCATGCGTACCCCGTAACCTCACTATGATATTAATCTGACTTCATGTAACTGTATTTTGTGAGTGCCATGCGCACCCGTAACCTCACTATGATATTAATCTGACTTCATGTAACTGTATTTGGTGTGAGTGCCATGCGTACCCCGTAACCTCACTATGATATTAATCTGACTTCATGTAACTGTATTTGGTGTGAGTGCCATGCGTACCCCGTAACCTCACTATGATATTAATCTGACTTCATGTAACTGTATTTGGTGTGAGTGCCATGCGTACCCCGTAACCTCACTATGATATTAATCTGACTTCATGTAACTGTATTTGGTGTGAGTGCCATGCGTACCCCGTAACCTCACTATGATATTAATCTGACTTCATGTAACTGTATTTGGTGTGAGTGCCATGCGTACCCGTAACCTCACTATGATATTAATCTGACTTCATGTAACTGTATTTGGTGTGAGTGCCATGCGTACCCGTAACCTCACTATGATATTAATCTGACTTCATGTAACTGTATTTGGTGTGAGTGCCATGCGTACCCCGTAACCTCACTATGATATTAATCTGACTTCCATGTAACTGTATTTGGTGTGAGTGCCATGCGTACCCCGTAACCTCACTATGATATTAATCTGACTTCCATGTAACTGTATTTGGTGTGAGTGCCATGCGTACCCGTAACCTCACTATGATATTAATCTGACTTCATGTAACTGTATTTGGTGTGAGTGCCATGCGTACCCGTAACCTCACTATGATATTAATCTGACTTCATGTAACTGTATTTGGTGTGAGTGCCATGCGTACCCCGTAACCTCACTATGATATTAATCTGACTTCATGTAACTGTATTTGGTGTGAGTGCCATGCGTACCCGTAACCTCACTATGATATTAATCTGACTTCATGTAACTGTATTTGGTGTGAATGCCATGCGCACCCCGTAACCTCACTATGATATTAATCTGACTTCATGTAACTGTATTTGGTGTGAGTGCCATGCGTACCCCGTAACCTCACTATGATATTAATCTGACTTCATGTAACTGTATTTGGTGTGAGTGCCATGCGCACCCGTAACCTCACTATGATATTAATCTGACTTCATGTAACTGTATTTGGTGTGAGTGCCATGCGTACCCCGTAACCTCACTATGATATTAATCTGACTTCATGTAACTGTATTTGGTGTGAGTGCCATGCGTACCCCGTAACCTCACTATGATATTAATCTGACTTCATGTAACTGTATTTGGTGTGAGTGCCATGCGTACCCCGTAACCTCACTATGATATTAATCTGACTTCATGTAACTGTATTTGGTGTGAATGCCATGCGTACCCCGTAACCTCACTATGATATTAATCTGACTTCATGTAACTGTATTTGGTGTGAGTGCCATGCGTACCCCGTAACCTCACTATGATATTAATCTGACTTCATGTAACTGTATTTGGTGTGAGTGCCATGCGTACCCCGTAACCTCACTATGATATTAATCTGACTTCATGTAACTGTATTTGGTGTGAGTGCCATGCGTACCCGTAACCTCACTATGATATTAATCTGACTTCATGTAACTGTATTTGGTGTGAGTGCCATGCGTACCCGTAACCTCACTATGATATTAATCTGACTTCATGTAACTGTATTTGGTGTGAATGCCATGCATACCCCGTAACCTCACTATGATATTAATCTGACTTCATGTAACTGTATTTGGTGTGAGTGCCATGCGTACCCCGTAACCTCACTATGATATTAATCTGACTTCATGTAACTGTATTTGGTGTGAATGCCATGCGTACCCCGTAACCTCACTATGATATTAATCTGACTTCATGTAACTGTATTTGGTGTGAATGCCATGCGTACCCCGTAACCTCACTATGATATTAATCTGACTTCATGTAACTGTATTTGGTGTGAATGCCATGCGTACCCCGTAACCTCATAAGAGATACTCTATATGCTACTTACTATATTCTATATGCTGTTTAAACCAGGTAATTATATTATGTCATTCAGCCAAAGAGCAGAGGAGCATTTCTGCACTGCTAGTTTAAGCGCTGGTGTTGAGCTCTAACAAAGAGGCCTTTGTCCCAGATAAAGGCTGCGTGGAGACAGCACTCATCAGTGTGTATAATATAAGGGCTCTCTCTGCCTGGTGTCTGCTCAAGCACACAGCACCGAACAGTCATGCCCCAGGGCTTCCTATCACTTCACAGCCAATCAGATAGATAGGCTTCCTTATAGAGTAGCTTTCCCTCTCTGTATCCTTTGAACACATATCCCCATGCTACACTGCTATTGTGTAAATGCTCTCCCTTTCTCCCTTTTTCTCATTGACTGTAAATTATATTTTTCTTGGAGGCAGGAATGGCATTTTTGGAGAAAGATTTTTTTGGCTAAGAATCAGGATACGCAGGCAGTGTGTGTTGTTTTATTTAACACTAATCCGTAACTGCTTTCTCAACAAATTCTCAAATCTGCCAGAGTTAATGTTTGTCATTATGACAAACACGGTACTTCTCCTACAAAGGGGCCGTAGTCCTGCAGACAAGTAGCACATTCATGTGCTGTGATGGCATAAAGACCAGGCTAGAATGAGCTATTCTCTGGGGGACGGGAGCCAAAGCCTGCTGTGGTTTAAAGCTGAGACTGACTGGCTACAAGGTGTCAAACACTCCTACACTCCAACACACACTTACAGTTTATTGCACTAGTAAGGATCCAACTAACTTGAGGAGGTACTGGAATAGAGAGAGTGCACATTTGTAACTAAGTAGTATAACATGTTATTTTTCTTATGTAGGCCTAACTAACATGCCACATGTAGCAGAGTGTAAAATCATTTCAATGACAGCCTGACCAGATACATCCAGGTGAAAGCTATGATCCCTTATTGATGTAACTTGTTAAACCCACTTCAATCAGTGTAGATGAAGGGGAGGAGACGGGTTAAAGAATGATTTTTAAGCCTTGATACATTTGAGACATGAATTGTGTATGTGTGCCATTCAGAGGGAGAATGGGAAAGACGAAATATTGAAGTGTCTTTGAACGGGGTATGGTAGTAGGTGACAGGCACACTGGTTTGTGTCAATAACTGCAATGCTACTGGGTTTTTCACAGCCAAAAGTTCCCCATGTGAATCAATAATGGTCCACCACCAAAAGGACTTCCAGCCAACTTGACACAACTGTGGGAAGCATTGGAGTCAACATGGGCCACCATCCCTGTGGAACACTTTCGACACCATGCCCTGACAAATTGAGGCTGTTCTGAGGACAAAATGAGGGGAGGTGCAACAATATTAGGTGCTCTTAATGTTTTGTACCCTCAGTGTATTTTGTGTAACCAGTGGTTGATCCTTAGGGACAGACGTTTCTTCTAAGTCACATGTCAAACTCATTCCACAGAGGGCTGAGTGTCTGCGGGTTTTCGCTCCTCCCTTGTACTTGATTGATGAATTACGGTCAGTACTTAGTAAAGAGCTTCCCTCATCTGGTTGTCTAGGTCTTAATTGAAAGGAAAAAAATTCAACCTGCAGACACGGGGCCTGTCACGTTCTGACCTTAGTTCTTTTGTTATGTCTTTGTTTTAGGTTGGTCAGGGCGTGAGTTGGGGTGGGTTGTCTATGTTCGTTTTTCTATGTTGTGTTTTGTGTTTGGCCTGGTATGGTTCTCAATCAGAGACAGGTGTCGTTAGTTGTCTCTGATTGAGAGTCATACTTAGGTAGCCATTTCCCACCTGTGTGGTGTGGGTGATTATTTTCTGTTCAGTGTTTTTTCAGCACTATACAGGACTGTTCGTTTGTCGTTTTATTGTTTTGTTTCAGTGTTCAATTACTTTATTAAAGAATATGGACATTTACCACGCTGCGCATTGGTCCTCCTCTTCTTCTACCGCCAAAGGCCGTTACAGGGCCTTCCATGGAATAAATTTGACACCCCTGGCATAAATTGTCAACGATTCAATCCAAACAGGAGTATTGTTGTCATCATAATGTGATTGTAAGAGTCCATTTTTTCAAATCATATTGATTGGATGACAAACGACAAGGATCCTCCACACAAAGTAGCCCCAGACAGTGGTGTGTGTCTAAACTAAACTATATCTGATTGGTTAGACAAGGTCATGCTGACCTCTGACCTATCATCACCTCTGACCCCACTGTCTCTGTCCTCATTATGTCTTTAAGCGCAGCAGAAAATATATAACCTGGCTGGGTGACTTACATGTACTGTACAGAATGTCCCCTCTGGACTGGTGCTTTACTGTCTGTCTGTCTGTCTGTGTCTGTCTGTCTGTCCCCTCTGAACTGGAACTTTACTGCTTTAGGGTTGTGTCACAAAGGGTACCCTATTCCTTATATAGTACACTACTTTTTACCAGAGCATAACCAGAGCCTGGTTAGTATTTAAGGAATAAGGAATATGGTGCCATTTGGTCTCCTCTTAGGAGACCAAATGGCAAAAAGGCTGGGTATCTCTGTCTCAGCTCGGATAGACATCTCTCCCTTCTCTCTGTTTGCACATCATCCTGACTAACACACACAGGGAAAGGGGACACAAGTCATTGTGGGAGCTGAGCGGAAAGGTGTCAGTGGAGTGTGTGCTTAACCTATGGCTGCAATCCCATTAACAGGATCGATATGACAACAGCCAGTGAAAGTGCAGGGCGTCAAATTCAAAACAACAGAAATCTCATAATTAAAATTCCTCAAACATACATGTGTTTTATACCGTTTTAAAGGTAATCTTTTTGTTAATCTCACCACAGTGTCCGATTTAAAAAATGCTTTACAGCGAAGGCTCCACAAACGATTATGTTAGGTCACCACCAACTCAACTCACCACCAACTCAACTGAAAAACCCAGCCATTTTTCCAGCCAAAAGAGAGGAGTCACAAAAATCACAAATAGAGATAAAATGAATCACTAACCTTTGATGATCTTCACTCATAGGACTTCACTCATAGGACTTCACTCATGACTTCAAAATCTCAGTATACATTGGCGCGTTACGTTCACTAGTTCCAAAAACATCCGGTGATATTGCAGAGCCACATAATTTTACAGAAATACTTAATTATAAATGTCGATAAATGCAATTGTTAGACATGGAAATATAGATATACCTCTCCTTAATGCAACCGCTGTGTCAGATTTCAAAAAAAATTTATGGAAAAAGCAAACCATGCAATAATCTGAGACTGCGCTCAGATTTTTTTTTTTAAAAATTATCCGCCATGTTGGAGTCAACAGCAATCACTCTTTACCCCACTCTTCCACCAAGGCACCTGCAAGTTCCTGTACATTTCTGGGGGGAATGGCCCTAGTCCTCACCCTCCGATCTAACAGGTCCCAGAAGTGCTCAATGGGGTTGAGATCCGGACTCTTCGCTGGCCATGGCAGAACACTGACATTCCTGTCTTGCAGGAAATCACACACAGAACGAGCAGTATGGCTGGTGGCATTGTCATGCTGGCGGGTCATGTCAGGATGAGCCTGCAGGAAGGGTACCACATGAGGGAGGAGGATGTCTTCCCTGTAATGCACAGCGTTGAGATTGCCTGCAATGACAACAAGCTCAGTCTCATGAGGCAGTGACACACCACCCCAGACCATGACAGACCCTCCACCTCCAAATCGATCCCACTCCAGAGTACAGGCCTTGGTGTAACGCTCATTCCTTCGACGATAAACGCAAATCCGACCATCACCCCTGGTGAGACAAAACCGTGACTCGTCAGTGAAGAGCACTTTTTGCCAGTCCTATCTGGTCCAGAGAGGGAGGGGTTGTGCCCATAGGCAACGTTGTTACTGGTGATGTCTGGTGAGGACCAGCCTTACAACAGGCCTACAAGCCTTCAGTCCAGCCTCTCAGTCTATTGCGCACAGTCTGAGCACTGATAGAGGGATTGTGCATTCTTGGTTTAACTCGGGCAGTTGTTGTTGCCATTCTGTACCTGTCCCGCAGGTGTGATGTTCGGATGTACTGATCCTGTGCAGGTGTTGCTACACGTGGTCTGCCACTGTGAGGACGATCAGCTGTCCATCCTGTCTCCTGTAGAGCTGTCTTAGGCGTCTCACAGTACGGACATTGCAATTTATTTCCCTGGCCACATCTGCAGTCCTCATGCCTCCTTGCAGCATGCCTAAGTCACGTTCACGCAGATGAGCAGGGACCCTGGGCATATTTATTTTGGTGTTTTTCAGAGTCAGTAGAAAGGCCTCTCTAGTGTCCTAAGTTTTCATAACTGTGACCTTAATTGCCTACGGTCTGTAAGCTGTTCGTTTAATAACGACCGTTCCACAGGTGCATGTTCATTAATTGTTTATGGTTCATTGAACAAGCATGGGAAACAGTGTTTAAACCCTTTACAAGGAAGATCCGTGAAGATAATTGGATTTTTACAAATTATCTTTGAAAGACAGGGTCCTGAAAAGGGACATTTCTTTTTTTGCTGATTTTAAATGTTTATGTGAATTTGTGTTCTACTTGTTGGTAAAACACTTAATTGTGAGGCTAAATATAAGGGCCGGACATGCAGATGAATGGAAGTCAGATACTGTAAATGAAAAGCAGATTGTTGCTGGGGTCTCGGGACTGACAGGGTTAAAAACCAACACCAATAGATCAAACCTGCCACTGGTTGGGATCCCTAATGATTCAATCGTCCAAATGTTCCAAATCAAACCACAGAGAGGAGAGAGTTAGTCTTCTCCCTCCATCTGCCTCCTGGTCCCAGATCACAGTGAACTGAGCCAAGCCCAGATCTGAGTAACGCATGTATTCAGCTCCAGATAGGCCCCAGCTCCAGCACCTAACCCGGCCCTGCCAGCACCAGGCCGCCAGCCCTCTCCACCCACCCAGCCCAGAGTCAGACCCACCGGGGTGCTGAATGAGATGGCATCTACCCAAACCCTCCCTCCACCCCTCCCTCCCACCACGGCACAGCACGGTACACAACGCCATCCAGCCAACAACCCTGCTGCCTGTTGGACCAGGCTAGCCAGCCAGGGGTTTGATGCCCTGTGCCGCCTGCCCGTTAAAACACTCCACACAACAGTAACTCACTGCCGTGACTGTTACTCTAATTACACATACAGCCAAGATTTTAGTTCAATATTTTCTCAGCGACGCTATGCAAGCATTAAAAGGCCATTGATCAGCGTTCTGGTCGTTGTGGTGACGATATTTTGATGGGGTTGGTTGGCATGGCAGCAAGTAGAGTGTATGAGTCTGCCAGTGAGGGTGTCATGGCCACCCAGTGACCCGAATTAGCAGGGTTTCTTTACACAACTCACTCTCTCTCAACATCTTATTACTCAGTCATATAAAAGCACTAATGCCATTCCCATCCATATCGCTCAGTGGAATAGCACCTCATTTTATTCCCATCACAATCCTTAGCAGTGAGTCAGAAGTGGGGAGGGTCACCATACTTCTTACGACCTGCTCCTCCCATACATCCTAATCAAAACACCTACAGATCTGCAGTAATTAGTGCACCTGGTGGCCACACCAGATACTGACTGTTACTTTTGATTTTGACCCCCCCCCTTTGTCCAGGGACACGTTATTCCATTTCTGTTAGTCACATGTCTGTGGAACTTGTTCAGTTTATGTCTAAGTTGTTGAATCTTGTTATGTTCATACAAATATTTACACGTTAAGTTTGCTGAAAATTCATGCAGTTGAGAGGACGTTTCTTTTTTACATTCATGAGTTTTATTAACAAATGTCAATTTAAAAAATGAGGTCAGCCAAAACAAAAACCTGATAAAAAATAAATGTATTTAAATGCTATAAGTACAGAAATGGTTTGCTCACTTGGAAATGAATATCCAACTTGTCAATGCCAACTGAGTGGAATTTGGAGTTTGTGACAGAAACTTTGTGAGCTTATTACAATATTGCCAGTATGTCCTGGGATTTCCTATGATCTTCTAATCTAGAAGAACCAAGAACCCCTTACCTTCTAATGACTTGTGTAGCTTGTGAGTGTCAAGAATCCAAGATGGCGTAGCAGTAAGTCGTCCCGTCGTATCGTCTCTCTGTAAATATCGTCTCTTTTTCGTTTTAGATATTTTTTCTTCGCATATCTTTAAAAACATTTTGCTAAACCTAAGCTTCCAAATACTCTTCTGCAACCCGCCAATGCAGCTACTTTTCCTAAAGTATTTATATTTACTTCGGAACCGGACCCCCTCAACTGAAGCTAGCCAGCTAACTACCAGCTATGCTAGCGGTCTTCAGCTAACCGGTCATCAACTAACCTTTAGTTCGGAAAGCTCTCGCCAGTTCGAACAACGCGACGCTAACCAGAGCATAACGGACCTATTTATTTTTTTTACCCCCGGATTCCCACCACAAACGGAACATTCTTCAGCTGGATCTTCACAACTAGCTATCGAGCTAAACAGCAACCCTGGTTGATTACTCCTGGCTAGAGTTTCCACCCACGTAGCTTGGATACAATACCTTGACCTACGACCGGTCTATCGATATCACTGCATGAAGAGGAATAAACAGACTCATCCCATCGCGACGTCCTCCAAAGGCTCTCTAGCCCTCGCTATCTCCTTGCTTGCTAATTCGGCATGCTAACTGCTAGCTTGTTTAGCCCAGGTCCGCTAACTACTACCTTGTTTACCCCGGCCTGCTAATCTGTTAGCTTGTTAGCACAGGCCTGCTAACCGGCTGCATCGCCGCATCCCAAAAACGCAGTGGTCCATATGTACTTTATCTCTTCCCGATTTAAAAAAAAAATTGTTTATACCTTCCGGAAACCTGCCTCACCCAATGAGATACGGAATCGCTATTATCTTTATTTTTAGAACACACTCAAGAACCTCCAGAAGCTAACCAGCTAGCCAGCTACAAGCTATTTAGTCATTGTTAGTTTTTTTAACCTGGATAACACTCGCCAGCCCAGCCCCCCTGCCCCATCCACCGCTGCCCCCTGGACTCTGATCACTTGGCTACATAGCTGATGCACACTGGACTGTCCATTAATCACGGTACTCCATTCAATGCCATTTCACCTGCTGTTGTTATGCTAGCTGATTAGCGGTTGTCTCACCCACTGTTTTAGCTAGCTTTCCCAATTCAACACCTGTGATTACTGTATGCCTCGCTGTATGTCTCTCTCAAATGTCAATATGCCTTGTATACTGCTGCTCAGGTTAGTTATCATTGTTTTAGTTCACAATGGAGCCCCTAGTCCCACTCCTCATACCCCTGATACCTCCTTTGTCCCACCTCCCACATAGCTCCAACCCCAAAAAGTTCTGGGACACTGTGAAGTCCATGGAGAACAAGAGCACCTCCTCCCAGCTGCCCACTGCACTGAGGCTAGGGAACATGGTCACCACCGACAAATCCATGATTATCGAAAACTTCAACAAGCATTTCTCAACGGCTGGCCATGCCTTCTTCCGCCTGGCTACTCCTACCTCGGCCAACAGCTCCGGCCCCCCCGCAGCTCCTCGCCCAAGCCTCTCCAGGTTCTCCTTTACCCAAATCCAGATAGCAGATGTTCTGAAAGAGCTGCAAAACCTGGACCCGTATAAATCAGCTGGGCTTGACAATCTGGACCCTCTATTTCTGAAACTATCCGCCGCCATTGTCGCAACCCCTATTACCAGCCTGTTCAACCTCTCTCTTATATCGTCTGAGATCCCCAAGGATTGGAAAGCTGCCGCAGTCATCCCCCTCTTCAAAGGGACCCAAACTGTTACAGACCTATATCCATTCTGCCCTGCCTATCTAAGGTCTTCGAAAGCCAAGTCAACAAACAGGTCACTGACCATCTCGAATCCCACCGTACCTTCTCCGCTATGCAATCTGGTTTCCGAGCCGGTGACGGGTGCACCTCAGCCACACTCAAGGTACTAAACGACATCATAACCGCCATCGATAAAAGACAGTACTGTGCAGCAGTCTTCATCGACCTTGCCAAGGCTTTCGACTCTGTCAATCACCATATTCTTATCGGCAGACTCAGTAGCCTCGGTTTTTCGGATGACTGCCTTGCCTGGTTCACCAATTACTTTGCAGACAGAGTTCAGTGTGTCAAATCGAAGGGCATGTTATCCGGTCCTCTGGCAGTCTCTATGGGGGTGCCACAGGGTTCAATTCTCGGGCCGACTCTTTTCTCTGTATATATCAATGATGTTGCTTTGCTGCGGGCGATTCCCTGATCCACCTCTACGCAGACGACACCATTCTATACACTTTCGGCCCGTCATTGGACACTGTGCTATCTAACCTCCAATCGAGCTTCAATGCCATACAACACTCCTTCCGTGGCCTCCAACTGCTCTTAAACGCTAGTAAAACCAAATGCATGCTTTTCAACCGATCGCTGCCTGCACCCGCATGCCCGACTAGCATCACCACACTGGATGGTTCCGACCTTGAATATGTGGACACCTATAAGTACCTAGGTGTCTGGCTAGACTGCAAACTCTCCTTCCAGACCCATATCAAACATCTCCAATCGAAAATCAAATCAAGAGTAGGCTTTCTATTCCGCAACAAAGCCTCCTTCACTCACGCTGCCAAGCTTACCCTAGTAAAACTGACTATCCTACCGATCCTCGACTTCGGCGATGTCATCTACAAAATTGCTTCCAACACTCTTCTCAGCAAACTGGATGCAGTTTATCACAGTGCCATCCGTTTTGTCACTAAAGCACCTTATACTACTCACCACTGCGACTTGTATGCTCTCGTCGGCTGGCCCTCGCTACATATTCGTCGCCAGACCCACTGGCTCCAGGTCATCTACAAGGCCATGCTAGGCAAAGCTCCGCCTTATCTCAGCTCACTGGTCACGATGGCAACACCCATCCGTAGCACGCGCTCCAGCAGGTGTATCTCATTGATCATCCCTAAAGCCAACACCTCATTCGGCCGCCTTTCGTTCCAGTACTCTGCTGCCTGTGACTGAAACGAATTGCAAAGATCGCTGAAGTTGGAGAATTTTATCTCCCTCTCCAACTTTAAACATCAGGTATCTGAGCAGCTAACCGATCGCTGCAGCTGTACATAATCTATTGGTAAATAGCCCACCCATTTTCACCTACCTCATCCCCACAGTTTTTATTTATTTACTTTTCTGCTCTTTTGCACACCAATATCTCTACCTGTACATGATCATCTGATCATTTATCACTCCAGTGTTAATGTTACGAATCCCTTTTGGCCCGACAGTCTAGGGGGGATGGTAATGAGACCCGTAACATAACTCATGCAAATTATTATTGTGACAAAGTAAAAGTGTGCACGAAATAACCACGACAACAGAAATCTACCGTCAAACTCTAGGTTTATTTATAAACACACGGTAATAGGGGGAGCAGGAAAAGGGGCTGAGCTGGACCCAAGAAAAGAAACAATAAGTATTCAAAAACACCCCTAAGCTAGACTAGCCTACTTTAACAACAGCTAACTAACTAACCAAAAATACAGTTGGTGGTCCGCCCAGTTCTAACTAGTGTATTTAACAAAGTTCACCTACGGGTTGTGTATGCCCATGGGCGACTTGTCTTGGTTTCCCCCTTTTCCCACAAACAAACAAACAAACACCATAACTAAAAACAATACTCACAGGTGATGACAAAGTGCTATGGAGGTGCTTTAAACAAAAGAGAGGTTACGACAAAAAGCGAGAGTGAAACACAGAGACCTACAGACATGGCATTTACAGAGAGATTGAGCTAGAGATTGAGCTCTAGAACAAACAAATGATGGGGTTTTTAAACCATGGGGAAGGAACTGTGATAGGGTAGGAAATAGGAGGAGGTGTGTCCTCTGATTGATGATTGATTGTTGACTGATTGGGGAGTGATGGTTTTCACCTGTGAGGGGAGAAGGAGAGAAAAGAAACACACACAGGATACACACACACACAGGATAACTGTATCCGTAACAGTTAATCTGCAATATTGTAATTATTCGCCTACCTCCTCATGCCTTTTGCACACATTGTATATAGACTCCCCTTTTTTTCTCTACTGTGTTATTGACTTGTTAATTGTTTACTCCATGTGTAACTCTGTGTTGTCTGTTCACACTGCTATGCTTTTCTTGGCCAGGTCGCAGTTGCAAATGAGAACCTGTTCTCAACTAGCCTACCTGGTTAAATAAAGGTGAAATATAAATTTAAAAAAATCCTGTTACATGTGCGTGTAGCTCAAACCATGCGGACTCTACAGACATTTTTGTAATAAAACACGTCTGTAGCTCAAACACTCAATGTTTAAAAGGTGTAGTTTAAAAAAGTCCAAAATGCTCCTGTAGTGAGATTGTGTTTTTGTTGTTGTTTTGTGTCAGGAAGTATCTTGTCACAATGTGGGTGGCTTTGCCTTCACTGAGTTGTCGGGGTTGTGAGAAACACAAATTAATGAATCAAGCTTTGATGCTCCATCTGATTGAGATTGGGAAGGCATATTTAAATAACTTATTGTCAGCGTTGAAGAGCTCATGGATGTTCGTTGAAACTGATTGCTGCCGACACTGGTCATTGTGTTGGTCACATGATGTGACTATTAGTTCCCTATTGTTGTCATCATTACTGTTTAAAGAAACAAACCAAATCCTATTATAGTAACATTTCTGTAGATACAACTGTAATTTCCACTGTGTTGTACTGTAGAAAGAGAGAGAGAGGTGCCATTGTGAATGTATTAGCCAGCCAGCCAGAGTGACAGCTGGCTGGAGGCAGCAACAGGGAGAGGGATCTGTTTCTGTGACCAGTTGGTCAGCAATATATCCTCTGCCAGGTACCTCACCTTAGGCTGTGACACATCCTCCATCCACAAGCCTCTTCCCCTCTCTCCCCCTACTCCCTCTCCTCCCCCTTTCTCCCCCCTCGCTCTATTCCTCCTCATCTCTCCATCTCCTGGAGCAGTGTGGTTTATCAGTGGATGAGAAAATAGCCTCACGGCCAGCACAGAGAACCCAGTTGGCTTTATTATGTTATCCCTTCTAAATGCCGTGGCACAGCGCTCGCTGGCTCCCTCCATTCAGCCTGGGCTCTGCCAGCAGGTGGCCTAAATCCCCACCCTGCTCGCGTTACCCAAGTACTGCTCCTCGCCTCCAGCAAAAAGGCTCCCTAATGCCTCACTCTGCTTGAGAGCCTATTCACTACAATTATTTCATCATCCTAGCATGCAGCCGGCCACATTGCGATGGAGTCTGTCTCTCTGGGACGCCTGCTCCTGATTCCCTCTTTATTTGCGCAGGGGGCCCCTCTAATGAATCACTCCTACAAACCCACTTCCCCGGCAAGCATACGTCCTCGACAGGCAGGGCCATGGGGGCTGCGGGGCCAGGCACTGGAGCTGCCTGGTGCCTTAACAGCTGCTTCATCTCCTGTTAGTGAGGCTGGGGAGCCTGCGTTGTTCAGGAGAGACGCCGTTTAGTGGCATACGCCGCTGCCTGACTGCGTGGCATATAAGCGAGGCGAGCAGGTGGTCTTGTAATACTGCTAAAATAGTGTTGCTTGTTCTGAAGTGATTAAATGTTCTGCCTGAATGTATTACATCAACAATAAATAAACAGTGGTTCCTAGCGAAGGGAAAGGAAGAGGGAGGAGGATGAGGAGGGGTGGTGATGGGATGAGATGGTATTGTGTTTTAATTTTCCAGGAAGGCTGAATGAATGGCGATTGATTCCAAGGCAACAGGAAATGCGAAAAGAAGAGCGAGGGAAGGGACCAGGGGTTAGCTTTGAGCCGGTTCCTAGCCATTAGCCACCCATTCACAGTTCACCCTCTGGGCTGTGTGCGTTTGAGCTCTTTCCTCCATGGAGCTGTGCTGACATTTGACCGGAGTGGTTCTGTAATCTGCTTTCTCTGGTAGTTGCTTCAGAGCAAGAGCTGTATAAACATGTCCTTCCTCTGCAGGAAGCCAATGGATCACTCCTCATTACAGCGGAGAGAGGGATGGTTGGAGGGAGGGAGTGGAAAGAGAGCAAAGAAGGCAAGGATAGAGAGGGAGGGAGGGATGATGATGGAATGTAGGGATGAGGGAGGGAAGGAGGGAGTAGAGAGAGAGAGAGACAGAGAGACTCTCGTCACTGGCTGTTTGATCCTGAGTGGAACCAGGCCCCAGATAGAGAGAGACACAAGCACAGTATATGGTCCAACCAACAGGTGGAAATATAGTTCCCATTCTGATATGAACAGTGAAGAGGATTTACAGCTGAAGCCTAACTTGAGATCCGGGGGTGTAACTTCATCTCCCATTGACCTCAATACTGTATCTGATTAACAGGAAAGTGTGAGTTACACTGGCATATCTAGTATTTACATTACATAGTGGCATATTAAGTATGGGTTTTACTGGCATATCAGGTTAGTACCCAGCTTGTCAGTCTTAACCTGAAGGGGTGAAGAAGAGTATTGAGGAACTTAAGGTCCAGATGAGTAGTTCTGATTGGGTCATGGCCCATCAGATAAGCTGCATTGTTGTGGTTCAGAATACAGTTACCACCTTTTTCCTGCCTGGCCTTAGCTATAGCACACAGTTCTGTTCAGCAATAGCACCACTAGGACCTGTAAAACACCTCTGCTATGGTCCATTACTCTAAAAGGCTGGCGCGATAAAAGCTCACGACTCATCATTCACCCTGTGTGGTGTTTGCTGCACACGTTTTTTTATCCTATTTTATTTTTTCTATGGATTACTTTCTCATAACAATGTGTGTAATTATCTGCCCATCACACATTTCTACTCTCTTACCGCATGGCCACAGTAATGAAAACAATCTCTCACTATCTCTTATCATCTAGTTCTTTCAGAAAGACACTTTAAAGTTAAAGTGTGTTATCACGGTGGAGTATTGTCATCCTCTGAGTGGTCTGTAGAGATTAAAAAATATATATAAAATGATTTAACCTTCATTTAAATAGGCAAGTCAGTTAAGAACAAATTCTTATTTTCAATGACGGCCTACCCCAGCCAAACCCTAACCCATACGACACTGGGCCAATTGTGCGCCGTCCTGGACTCCCAATCACGGACGGTTGTGATACAGCCTGGAATCAAACCAGGGTCTGTAGTGACGCCTCTAGCACTGAGATGCAGTGCCTTAGACCGCTGCGTCACTTGGGAGCACTTTCTCTCCTGCCCTAGAGGCTAACACCTAGCACTCATACAGACAGGCAGGCAAACATTGACAATACACTGATGGGCATTGATTGATCTCTAAGTAATCTGTATTTATTGTATACATCATTCATTAAATTGAGTTACCAAACTGTGTTTAAACATAAATAGATTATGGGCTGCAGCCTGAGCTGGGCTGACCTATGCTGAGTCTTAGACCTCAGAGGTACTTGTCTTCTTGTATATAATTCCTCCACTCTCGCTGTGTTCTTCTGGGTCAGGGTCTTGTATAATATGCCCTCCTGGGGTGGACACAGCACCATGTTGTTCAGTTAGTGCTAGAACTCATGGGGTGATGGTACGGTTGCATAGAAGTCTTCACCTGACTGATTCTCAGGTTTAATTTAAAACTAACAATGATGTTCTGTAGTGTAGGCTGTACCGAGGAGGTTGCCCTCTGCCCAGGCCTGTCTGTGATTAAACAGACACTCTGGGAATTAAACTGGGAACATAGTGGAGTGAAAAGACATCTGTACTATAGAGAGCTGCATGCCTGCCTGCCCTTTAAAAACAAGGTTAACCCAGATATCTGGGTGAAAGCCTGGCATTATGAGAGATAGAAAAAATAGCTTTGTGCTTGTGTACGTGCGTGGGTGCGGTGTTCGTGCGTGCATGTGTAGGAGATCAGCATTGTGGAGGCAGGATCCAAGGGAGCACACTACTTTCACAGATGAGCGGGGCCTCTGCCGGCGTCACAGATGAGCGGGGCCTCTGCCGGAGTCACAGATGAGCGGGGCCTCTGCCGGCGTCACAGATGAGCGGGGCCTCTGATGGGGTCACAGATGAGCGGGGCCTCTGCCGGCGTCACAGATGAGCGGGGCCTCTGCCGGCGTCACAGATGAGCGGGGCCTCTGATGGGGTCACAGATGAGCGGGGCCTCTGCGGCGTCACAGATGAGCGGGGCCTCTGCCGGCGTCACAGATGAGCGGGGCCTCTGATGGGGTCACAGATGAGCGGGGCCTCTGATGGGGTCACAGATGAGCGGGGCCTCTGATGGGGTCACAGATGAGCGGGGCCTCTGATGGGGTCACAGATGAGCGGGGCCTCTGATGGGGTCACAGATGAGCGGGGCCTCTGATGGGGTCACAGATGAGCGGGGCCTCTGCCGGCGTCACAGATGAGCGGGGCCTCTGATGGGGTCACAGGTGAGCGGGGCCTCTGATGGGGTCACAGATGAGCGGGGCCTCTGATGGGGTCACAGATGAGCTGGGCCTCTGATGGGGTCACAGATGAGCGGGGCCTCTGATGTGGTGGGTCCTAGAAGGCATGTTTCTTTAAGAACCCTTTTCCTCTCCCTTCTCTCCGTGTGACTCAGAGCAGGCACCTACATGCAGTTACGTAAACACACTCGTCCTTCTCACCAGCTCTGATTTTGGGCAGCTCCATGGTAAGAAATATGACCATTCCTGGTGGAAAAACAATGTCCTATCCCGGAGCTGGAGTAAATGACATTACTAAGCTGCTCCAGAATGTACTACTCCAGGACATGGACATAGATTCTATTATAGTCCATGTGGGTTTTAATGACATTATGAAGGGCAGCTCTGAACAGTTGAAATGGGATTTTAAATAGCTGATGGACTCTCTGCTAGACACTAAAAGACCCATCATATCTGGCCCTGTGCCGTCTCTGAATCGTGGCATTGAACACAGGATTATTTTCTCTTCACAACTGGCTACGTGATTACTGCAGCTCAATGGTTGTAACTTTTATTGACAATTTCGATACCTTTTGTTAACAAAACGCGTTTTATAAGGAGGATGTGATCCACCCAAATCGTTTGGGTTCCTGGATCCTTTCACAGCATTATAAGGCTGCATTGAGACAATGATTTATCAATGACTCAAGCCCAGTTTAGATAATCCCTACCATTGTGATGCAGAGTTGTCATAATGCTTCAGCAAATGTACATTACACCAGCGGAGTTGGAAGACACAATGTAAGTAACTTAATGTATGTCCCTCTAACTGCCCTGAATACCTCTGCTGATCCTACAGTTATTGTATGCAGTAATCATGTGCCTATGAACCAGATGTATACTGTTAGCACTGAGGCGGTGTGCCCTAGGAGGAAGTCCACTGTGTGCTGCTCACCCTGCAATAACATAAATAATATGAGTATATCTACTTCTGCTAAGGTTCCCAGTAAAGCGATGGAAACAAGTAAGCATCTCAAAAGAAAAGTGCTCAAAAGTGCCCACGTTGACGTATGTAGCTTAAGAAACAAGGTTCATGAAATCAATAATTCGCTGGTATCTCTGAAACTCACTTAGATAATACCTTTGATGATCCTGTGTTACCAATACAAGGTTATAACATTTACAGAAGATATAGAAATGCAAATGGTGGAGGGGTTGCTGTTTATTTTCAGAACCACATTCCTGTAAAGATTAGAGAGGATCTCATGTTAAATACTGTTGAAGTAATATGACTACAGGTTCATCTGCCTCACCTTAAGCCCATTCTGGTGGGAGACTGCTATAGACCACCAAGTGCTAACAGTCAGTATCTGGATAACATGTGTGAAATGCTTGATAATGTATGTGATATCAACAGAGAGATATCACATAGTAAAGTATGAAAGACAAGCATTGTAATTTTGAATTCCGTAAAGTGAGTGTGATTGTTGTCTATCAACAATGACAAGCCACCAGATGGAAAATTACTGAGGAAAATAGTGGATGATATTGCCACTCCTATTTGCCATATTTTCAATTTAAGCCCACAATTTAACCCCACTGTATACATATAAAACATTTCTTACCGAGCCTTTCCATATGTCCACGCAAGTTTCTTCAACTGTCTTCTGACTGTAATTAGAGTGATGTTGATGTTGTGCCAGCAGATTACATATTGCCTTTGTCAATCGCTCATAATCTTCATGAATATAAGCATGTCTGCTAAATAATCAAGTTAGGTTTCTCCAGAAATAAATAATTCTAAATAACAAACTGGCTTTATTTACAAATTAGTGAGAATGTCTCACCCCATGTTCAAGAATTGCCTTTGTCTTGCTCACTCTATAGGTTAAATGAAAATTAAATCTCCAAAATATTGTAACTTTTTAAACAGTGATTATTATTATTGTTCATTAATTTTGAATTATATAAAAGCCCTCAGATATTCTCAGATATTCTCACAGATCCCAACGGAAAATGCCCTTTAGATATTAATATAGAGTCCTAAGATCCTCTAAATGTAATTATTGGCGGAGAGTCACGTCATTGAAAAAAATATTTTGCGATATACTGTAGGCCTACCGTATCCGAAATGAGTCTCACTGGTGTTGAGTAATGTGCTGTTAAAAGTGGTGTAGATCTTATTTATTTAAAGAGCATATTGAAGCTAAAGCCTACAACTATTTTAGCACCGTTTCGCGCTGCCCTGACGCAAGCATGGACTGGTCTTGATAAATCAATGAGATTTATATTTTCACTTAATCTCCGTTTGGGTATTGTTAGGGTGCAGAAATGTTATACTCTTAGTGTAACCTTAATTTAAGGTTAAAGAATAAGTCAGTTAAGAACAAATTCTTATTTACAAGGACAGCCTACTCCTTCCTCCCGTTGTACAGCGCCATATTTTCCATTCCATCCTAACGGAAACCCTGAGAGTTTCGTTTTTCTCTGAATAGAAACACCATAGTATTCATCAAATTAATTAAGCTAAAATTGCTTAAATTCAATCCCATATACTGTTATTACAAAAAAGGTTTTAAATGATCTGTTAATGCCAATACGGAAGACTATCAAATGCTTCTCAAAGATGCCCTCTGGTGGTCAAACTAGCAATAACTTGCATTCACAGAAAAAAAGGCTGACAAATAGAAAATGTGCTACAGAATGCTGCAGCAGCCCGCAAGGTGTGCCGCAGTATGACGCAACTTTTAAAGGAGGAACCACTGTAATGGGGATCCATAATAAATACAAATACAAAACCCATCACTTCACTGCGCTGGCTGACTCGGACACAGATCTGGGACCTGCACTTGTTTTGGTTGTTTAATAAAGCTATTTTGGTGCTTGAAGACTATTCTTCGGTGCTTTGAGGTTTTGTTACTTTTCAGGATTTTGTTACTTTTTTTATACAATTATCAACAATCGTTATTAAAATGTGTGGGTCAATGAACATACATGTACACATGGAATATATACATGTATTTGATGTCATTTATTAAATGGTGATCTGATAACATAACTGACATATGAAAACTTGACACCAATAGGCTCTATGCTTAAATTTATTTCCTCCACCAACAAAAACCAATATGAATATGAACTCACATATGAAGTGGCCATCTGTAATCTGGCCCAGACTCTCCTGAGTCTGATCAGAGGGTTCAGTTGACAGGCCCAGAACACACCTCCCTTAGGTGTGGGGAGCTACAGTGTGTGTATCAGCCAGTCACCTGTCTCTACAGAAAGCCCTGATAGAGTTAGAGGTTATGGCAGGAGGCTATTGTATTGTGTATCACATTCACATCACACACAGTCTTTGTTCCTGGGCTGGAAACAGTCTGGTGGCTACTGGAGTGGCAAGCTACAGAGAAGAAGGGATGGTAAAATATCTGCTATAGAGGAGAGGCCTGAGTGCCAGATGAGAGTTGACTTTACAGATTCCATTGCACCAGGCAAGCTCAATCAAGTGCAGTATTTTAAATAAAACAAATTAAATTTGAACCCAGGTGTGTACCTTCCCTCCCTTGTTCCACAGCACAGTTTCTCTCTCTTCTCCAGTGTGAGTAAAGCTCATTCCTCACTGTCATTCACCTCACAGCAGGACAGAGTGAGTGTCTACCTTGGTACCAGGCAACAAGCAACAGGCAACACAGACAGCGGTATCCAAGCATATCTCTGTCTGCTCAGTCTCTCCAGAGCAGTAGTGAGAATCCACTCAACTTTTCATTGTCGCTCTGATGGATTTGGGGAGAAACTGACAAAACAGTTGAGCTTTCAATAGAGTGTGAAAAGAATGTGTTCTTTTTTAACTGACATCCAATCTTTAAGTTTGAGTGTTTCTTCAAAGTTTGTCTCCAGGGGCAAGGCATACGTCTGTCAATAAGAGCCCAATAATATTCTAAACAGCTTCTCTGATGGTATTATGTCTATTTGACAGTGGGGGAGAACTTATACTAGATTGATTTGTTGATCATCGTACAGTTAACATTATGAATCTAGCCTCTCCTCTACACCTGGTTATTTGTTGTGTTTCTGCAAAGTCATTTGAGGAGAGTAGGAGCAGGAAGGAGGTGTTGCAGAGGTGGCAGCCATACAGGAAAGTGGACTTCTCACTTCCTCTCCTCCGCAGAGAGAGAGAAAGAAAGAGAGAGAGAGAGCCCCGGTGGAATGTGTCACTGACACCACAATGTATTTTTGGGCCAGTGTGTGGGCCTGGGCCGAGGAGGGGAATGCAATTGCAGGAAGCTTCCTGTGACTGTGGGTGGAAAGTTTGCAGGCCATATTGGCTGCTGTGCAGAAACCGGGGAAGCATCATGTCAGCCCCCATCCAGCCAGCCAGCCAATCAGTCAGCCAGCCAGTCAGCCAATCAGTCAGCCAGCCAGTTAGTCCTATTTCTCTCTGTCGTTCACTTTCACAACTCCTCTTTCATTCAGTGATGTTGCACATGCAGCCCCTGCTAGGCATCACTTGTTTCCTGGGCACTTGTCAGAGCAGATTCATTAAAGAGATTTACAGTGAGGTTTATTGTTGTACTGCGTCACCCCATTGTCACCATGTCCCCCATGCTTCACCCCTCTCCCCTCACCCCGGGACCCAGCCAGGCCAGATGGTGTCAGTCCATCTGGGACCCTTTCCAGCACTCACGCCTCTCTAAATAAAGACAGGCAGGCAAAGAGAGAGAGTGAAATGAGAGAGAGTAAGCAGAGGAGAAGAATGGGGAGTGGAGCTGCTAGTTCCATGGGGTTTACAGATAAAATGACAGGGCCTGGACATGGAGGTGAAAATCCTGAGACCTGCTGCCTGGAGAGTTCCCCTTTGATGGAGGAGGGGAGAGAGGGAGAGGCTGCTTCAGTCTCCCCCAGGAACCGTCTCTGGGGCCTGGCTACTAATGAGAGCCTTGGCTGGCTGGAGATACGGCTGGCTCATTGGCTGGATGGATGGCTTGCCGGATGTTTTAAATGACTTCGAACAAGCTCCCCCCTGTTGGGTAGATTACTGAGAAAGAGAGTTCGAGAGAGGGGGGAGTTCGAGAGGAAATAGACCTCCTACTATGTGTAGTGGTGCTGGGCCAGTGGCTAGCAAAGTAACTGAATGACCTGGAGTAGATTAACACCTCTGAGCTGTTGGCCCTTTCTCTACCGAGACCTAGACCACAGCTGGCAAACAGAATTTTATACAGACCAGAATGACTGATGAACTTCTGTGGAGTAGGGATTAGTCTAGAGAGGAAGTATGTGAAAAGGGAAAAGGCACGAGATAAGTTAACAAAAGAGAACGGATCTGGTACATTTAATCCTATTGGTGGGACAATTTATGACATTGATCAATGTAGAAGTGTGTGTTTTTCTCTGTGGTTTGCTATGTTCAAAAACGGATGATCTGTTTGGCTCAGAGCAGTCTGTGCTTTTTAGGAAGCGATTTAGCCTGCTGATTCTGCTTGCAGAAGGTGTGCCAGAGTAAATTAAAGGGTATGCTACCACTTCATTTGAGGTGTGTTCGCATGTGTGTGTTCACGTGTGCATGTTCGTATGTGTGTGTCTGTGCGTGTGAATGCATGCCTGTGCATGTGCGTGCACTCATACATCTATGTGTGTTTGAGCTGACAGCAGCATTAGATCAGGGGGCAGTGCCTCTACACTGTAGATGTTTACTATTAAGGTGGCTAGGCGGTGCTCAGCTAAATCAATGCAATCTAAATCACACTGATTTACCGGTGGCTAATGTGTGCAGAAATAATCCTCCATTTATGCACTAATCCACACCCTGAACAGACGTGAGTAGAGATAAATATTTTTTAAGCATCGTTACAGATCTCTCTGTTTTGTGTAGTTTAGCAATCCTCCAACCAGGATTTTTGGAAAACCAGGGAATTGATTGATAGTTTCCTGAATTTTGCAACCCTAGTTTTGTGGGACCCAGGTGGGCGGCTGGACAGGTGGTGGGCGGCGGCAAGTGCTGATAATTTACAACAGGGATGAAGGGGAACTCAGTCAGGGTCTCAATTTAATGTTGAGCGTTAGAATAGTAGAATACACAAGGTGCAATTTCAAAATGTTGTTGTGTATCAGCAGTTTTTTTCTTGTTATGTCAGTCACTGACAGTCACTCAATTAGTCCATGTCAACATTTTTCTTTGGTAAGTTCGTCTAGCCAGCTATTGTATCTAAACTTGTAGTAATCATGGTCAAATTACTGACCGGTGGCCCGACATTGATTTTGTTAGTCACTTTAACTCAGTTATCATATTGCAGCAAACTTACTTTAAAACTGCAACCTATTCTTTACGCCCCATGGCAAAATGTGTAGAATTGCAGGAAATTCACCTTTTTTTCACTCTGCTGTCAAGAAGGGGGGGGGGTCCCCAATTTTTTTTTAAACTTAAGGCCTCCAAAAGGCTGCATGTGTGGGTATCGATGTCGGTATGCAGACCAGAGAGCCACTGCGGCCCCTCATGACGAGTTCAGACTTTTTGTGGCCCCCAATCCATTAAAAGTTGCCCATCCCTGATTTACACCATAAATAGAGACAGAGAGCTGGCGATTTGATGTGATGGCTGCCAGTCTGAGGGGGGACGAGGACCACGCAGGCTGCAGAATGGCATGTTTAATGGAGCTAAGTGGGCTGCTGGGCTGGCGGTCGCCCTCGCCCTGCTGACACAGCCAAAGACAGATCAAGACCTCTGCTCAGAAATTTTGTTCAAAGGCGTTTGTGTGACTATTTTTGACCGATCAGCACGATTCGGTTTTATGAATCAACATTTGAAATGCTTTTTTTTTTTACATTGGATAAAAGTAGAGACTCAGAGCTAGAAAATGATATATCATACACCTCAGTTGAGGAACAATGGGAAAGTAATTCTGCTTTGAAATGTTTTAACCCCACTTTTGAGAAAATGGCCCTCTAATGTTTTGTTAAACCTACTGGAAAGCTCTTCTTTGTCTACATCCATTCAGCATCTGTGACAATACAGAGGCGGATGCAAGATGCAAGCAACGATGGTTTAATGAATACAGTTCACAGCAGCAACAGGACAGACAGACTGTACTCAGACGGAATCCGACCCAGGGACTAGGGCGCATCTTCCTATGATAGCGTGCTGAGAAATCCAGGGGAGTGTGTCCGGATGGGTAGGAAGGAGCACAGCAGATAATCCACACAAGGGCGGCGAGAGATGAGCACGGACACACGACACAACCTCAGGGAAGTAACAACGATCTGACAACAAGAAACACTGGTTACAGAACATATAAAGGGAAGATAAGTGATTCCAGCTGGCGCAGACAATCAGGCCGAGATTGGGAACCACGCCCACACAAACACGAGAGAGAGAGAGAGAGAGAGAGAGAGAGAGAGAGAGAGAGAGAGAGAGAGAGAGAGAGAGAAGGAGGCAGTGGATTCATGAACCGTGACAGCATCATTCACACCATCTTAAGCCTTAGCCCCACCCATCTCTATGAGGATTCACATTATTTATTTAAATATGTATTTATTTATTTAACCTTTAATTAACCAGGCAAATCAGTCAAGAACAAATGTTTATTTAGAATTCCGGCCTACACCGGCCAAACCCTGACGACGCTGGGCCAATTGTGCGCCGCCTTATGGGACACCCAATCACGGCCATTTGTGATACAGCCTGTCTGTAGTGACACCAGAAGCACTGAGATGCAGCGCCTTAAACTGCTGCACCACTCGAGAGCCCATGCATTAGCCCACCCATCTCTTTGAGGATTCATATGCATGACATCAGTAGCCTGCTGGTCCAAAATAGTGTAACTGGTGTATTTTAACACCATCCTTTAAAATATGTATTATATGTCATTCTATCAAACCAGGCAACTAAAAGCAACTTTCTAAACAATGGTTAGGTTCGTTTCTATCTTGTTAGCTAGCTAGCTAACGTTTCCTATTTTGTTGCCTTACAACCTGGAATTAAAAGGGATTTTTGGCTGGTTTGGATCATTTGATTTACACAACATGCCTACCACTTTGAAGATGCAAACTATTTTTTATTGTGAAACAAACAAGAAATAAGACAAACAAAAAAAGCGAAAACTTGAGCATGAATAACTATTCACTCCCCTAAGTCAATACTTTGTAGAGCCATCTTTTGCAGCAATTACAGCTGCAAGTCTCTTGAGTATGTCTCTATAAGATTGGCACATCTAGCCAATGGGATTTTTGCACATTCTTCAAGGCAAAACTGCTCCAGCTCCTTCAAGTTGGATGGGTTCCGCTGGTGTACAGCAATATTTAAGTCATACCACAGATTCCCAATTGGATTGGGGTCTGGGCTTTGACTAGGCCATTCCAAGACATTTAAATATTTCCACTTAAACCACTTAAGTGTTGCTGTAGCAGCATTCTCTTGCTGGAAGGTGAATCTCCATCTCAGTCTCAAATCTCTAGAAAACTGAAACAGGTTTCCTTCAGGAATTTCCCTTTATTTAGTGCCATCCATCATTCCTTCAATTCTGACCAGTTTCTCAGTCCCTGCCGATGAAAAACATCCCCACAGCATGATGCTGCCACCACCATGCTTCACTGTGGGGATGTTGTTCTCAGGGCGATGAGAGGTGTTGGATTTGCGCCAGACATAGCCTTTTCCTTGATGGCCAAAAAGCTCAATTTTAGTCTCATCTGACCAGAGTATCTTCTTCCATATGTTTGGGGAGTCTCCCACATGCCTTTTGGCAAACACCAAACATGTTTGTTTTTTTTCCCTTTAAGCAATGGCTTTTTTTCTGGCCACTCTTCTGTAAAGCCCAGCTCTGTGGAGTGCATGGCTTAAAGTGGTCCAATGGACAGATACTCCAATCTCCGCTGTGGAGCTCCTTCAGGGTTATCTTTGGTCTCTTTGTTGCCTCTGATTAATGCCCTCCTTGCCTGGTCTGTGTGTTTTGGTGGGTGGCCCTCTCTTGGCAGGTTTGTTGTGGTGCCATATTCTGTCAATTTTTTAATAATGGATTTAATGGTACCCGTGGGATGTTAAAAGTTTCTGATATTTTTTATAACCCAACCCTGATCTGTACTTCTCCACAACTTGACCTGTTTGGAGAGCTCCTTGGTCTTCATAGTGCCGCTTGCCTGTTGGTGCCCCTTGTTTAGTGGTCGTGAAGACTCTGGGGCCTTTCAGAACAGGTGTGTATATATACTGAGCTCATGTGACAGATCATGTGACACTTAGATTGCACACAGGTGGACTTTATTTAACTAATTATGTGTCTTCTGAAGGTAATTGGTTGCACCAGATCTCATTTAGGAGCTTCATAGCAAAGTGGGTGAATATATACAGTTGAAGTCGGAAGTTTACATACACTTTAGCCAAATACATTTAAACTTAGTTTTTCATAATTCCTGATATTTTATCCCCGTAAAGATTCCCTGTCTTAGGTCAGTTAGGATCACCACTTTATTTTAAGAATGTGAAATGTCAGAATAATAGTTGAGAGAATTATTAGCTTTTATTTCTTTCATCACATTACAAGTGGGTCATAAGTTTACATACACTCAATTAGTATTTGGTAGCATTGCCTTTAAACTGGTTAACTTTGGTCAAACGTTTTGGGTAGCCTTCCACAAGCTTCCCACAATAAGTTGGGTGAATTTTGGCCCATTCCTCCTGACAGAGCTGGTGTAACTGAGTCAGGTTTGTAGACCTCCTTGCTCACACATGCTTTTTCAGTTCTGCCCACAAATTTTCTATAGGATTGAAGTCAGGGCTTTGTGATGGCCACTCCAATACCTTGACTTTGTTGTCCTTAAGCCATTTTTCCACAACTTTGGAAGCATGCTTGTGGATGCTGGCCATTTGAAGACCCATTTGCAACCAAGCTTTAACTTCCTGGCTGATGTTTTGAGATGTTGCTTCCATACATCTGCAAAATTTTCCATTCTTATGACGCCATCAATTTTGTGAAGTGCACCAGGCCCTCCTGCAGCAAGGCACCCCCACAACATGATGCTGCCACCCCCGTGCTTCCCGGTTGGGATGATGTTCTTCGGCTTGCAAGCCTCCCCCTTTTTACTCCAAACAATGGTCATTATGGCCAAACAGTTCTATTTTTGTTTCATCAGACCAGAGGACATTTCTCCAAAAAGTACAATCTTTGTCCCCAAGTGCAGTTGCAAACCGTAGTCTGGATTTTTTATGGCGGTTTTGGAGCAGTGGCTTCTTCCTTGCTGAGCGGCCTTTCTGGTTATGTCGATATAGGACTCGTTTTACTGTGGATATAGATGCTTTTGTACCTGTTTCCTCCAGCATCTTCACAAGGTCCGTTGCTGTTGCTGGGATTGATTTGCACTTTTCGCACTAAAGTACCTTCATCTCTAGGAGACAGAACGTGTCTCCTTCCTGAGCGGTATGATGACTGCGTGGTCCCATGGTGTTTATACTTGTGTACTATTGTTTGTACAGATGAACGTGGTACCTTCAGGCGTTTGGAAATTGCTCCCAAGGATCAACCAGACTTGTGGAGGTCTATTTGTTTGTTTTGATTTTGTTTTTCTTTCACCATGATGTCAAGCAATGAAGTACTGAGTTTGAAGGTAGGCCTTGATATAAAGGTACACCTCCAATTGACTCAAATTATGTCAGAAGATTTTACAGAAGATTCTAAAGCCATGACGTCATTTTCTGGAATTTAACATGCTGTTTAAAGGCACAGTCAACTTAGTGTAAACTTCTGTAAACTTCTGACCCACTTGAATTGTGATACAGTGCATTATTAGTGAAACAATCTGTCTGTAAACAATTATTGGAAGAATACTTGTGTCATGCACAAAGTAGATGTCCTAACCGACTTGCTAAAACTATAGTTTGTTAAGAACTTCTTAGGGCTGAGATCCCGTTAACAGGATCGATATGACAACAGCCAGTGAAAGTGCAGGTCGCCAAATTCAAAACAACAGAAATCTCATAATTAACATTTCTCAAACATACAAGTATTTTATACCATTTTAAAGGTAATCTTGTTGTTAATCCCACAACAGTGTCCGATTTCAAATAGGCTTTACAGCGAAAGCACCACAAACGATTATGTTAGGTCAGAGCCAAGTCACAGAAAAACACAGCCATTTTTCCAGCCAAGAGTGGAGTCACAAAAATCAGAAATAGAGATAGAATTAATCACTAACCTTTGATGATCTTCATCAGATGACACTCATAGGACTTAATGTTACACAATACATGTATGTTTTGTTTGATAAAGTTCATATTTATATAAAAAATTCTCAGTATACTTTGTCGCGTTATGTTCAGTAGTTCCAAAAACATCCGGTGATTTTGCAGAGAGCCACATCAATTTACAGAAATACTCATTATAAATGTTGATGAAAATACAAGTGTTATACATGGAAATATAGATAAACTTCTCCTTAATGCAACCGCTGTGTCAGATTTCAAAAAAGCTTTACGGAAAAAGCAAACCATGCAATAATCTGAGTACGGCGCTCAGAGACCCAACAAGCCAAAAGGATATCCGCCTTATTGTGCAGTCAACAGAAGTCAGAAATAACATTATAAATATTCACTTACCTTTGATGATCTTCATCAAAATCCACTCCCAGGAATTCCAGTTCCACAATAAATGTTTGATTTGTTCGATAATGTCCATAATTTATGTCCAAATAGCTACTTTTGTTAGCGGTTTTGTAACCAAATCCAAAGTCACGAAGCGCGTTCACTAGGAGCAGATGCAATGTCAAAAAGTTCCATTACAGTCCGTAGAAACATGTCAAACGATGTATAGAATCAATCTTTAGGATATTTTTTAAACTTTTAAAACATCAATAATGTTCCAACCGGAGAATTCCTTTATCTCCAGAAAAGCAATGGAACGGGAGCTACCTCTCACATGAATGAGCGTCACAAGCCTGTGGCACTCTGCCAGACCAATGACTCAAAGAGCCCTTATGAGCCCCTCCTTTACAGTAGAAGCCTCAAACAATTTTCTAAAGACGGTTGACATCCAGTGGAAGCCTTAGGAAGTGCAACATGACCAATATCCCACTGTATCTTCAATAGGGAATGATTTGAAAATCGACCAACCTCAGATTTCCCACTTCCTGGTTGGATTTTCTCTCATGCTTTTGCCTGCCATATGAGTTCTGTTATACACACAGACATCATTCAAACTGTTTTAGAAACATCAGAGTGTTTTCTATCCGAATATACTAATACTATGCATATATTAGCAACTGGCACTTAGGAGCAGGAAGTTTACTCTGGGTACCTCTGGGCACCTTATTCATCCAAGCTACTCAATACTGCCTCCAGCCATAAAAGTTAACAGGAAATGTGTGGAGTGGTTGAAAAATAAGTTTGAATGACTCCAACCTATGTGTATGTAAACCTCCGACTTCAACTGTATGCACTCACCACGTTTCCTTTTTTTCATTATTTTTTCCTTTACTTCACCAATTTGGACTATTTGGTGTGTGTCCATTACATGAAATCCAAATAAAAATCCATTTAAATTACATGTTGTAAGGCAACAAAATAGGAAAAATGCCAAGGGGTGAATACTTTTGCAAGGCACTAAGTTTATTTGTCGCATGCACAGGATTCCGACGGTGTATGCGGTAGAGTAAAATAATTACTTGCATAGTGGAGTGTTTTGTTCAGACATGTAGCTAGCTAGCTAGCTAGCTAAACAATGAACCATAATCCCAACTCATAACTTTATTACCTTGCATGAATCTACAGCTAGCTAACCAACTAGTTTCGATGTTAGATAGCTAGCTAACATTAGGATATAACTCGCAACGCAAATGTATCTGTGATACAAATAATATTACTTCACAGATCATACACGTAACACTAGCTAGCGAGCTAGCCAGCTAACATTAGCTAGCTAGCTATGTGTTCGCTTTAACTTGCAATGAAAACAACTTTCTGACAAGAAGAGTAACATATAATATCTGAAAAAGTAGCTAGCTAGACTCTCTTCGCCATATACATGGATGAACGCTTTTCCTTCTCTGTCACAGATGCCATGGTTGCCCGTAGTTTGAAGATGTAATCTGGAGATAGGTGTTTTATAAAATAGCCTTCTGTGTGTTCTCTTTTCGACTCCCTCCACATATTTGCAATCAAATGTCAGAATTTTCTCCATCCCCTTAGCTATCATACTCTGCTTCCACTGGCATTCCACTGATTCCACCAGAAAGTGGAGAGCAACACTTTTGCAGTTATTCGTGATATCTTTAAAAAAAAGCCACGTTAGAAAGGATTATCTACACATACTGAGCAGTCCTTTGTTACAGAAGAAAGGATGCTACGTGGCAGACCAATCCAAACTCATTTCTCGGCATGTTCAGCCCATCCATTATCTGAGCCAATCATGGCTATCAGGAAGCATATTCATATTTACAGATGGCATACAGATGGCATACAAGTTTGTTATTAACTCTTAAGGATCCAATACTTTTTTTCAATTTTCGCCTAAAATGACACCCAAATCTGACTGCCTGTAGCTCAGGACCTGAATTTCTGCCCTGCTGTTATTGCGGAGTGGTAGCGCAACACAAGCTCACAGAACTAGACGGCCGAGTACTGAAGAGTGTAGCGCGTAAAAATTGTCTGTCTTCGGTTGCAACACTCACTACCAAGTTCCAAACTGCCTCTGGAGCAACTGTTCATCGGGAGCTTCATGAAATGGGTTTCCATGGTCGAGCAGCCGCACACAAGCCTAAGATCACCATGCGCAATGCCAATCATGAGCTGGAATGGTATAAAGCTTGCCAAGATTGGACTCTAAAGCTGTGGAAATGCGTTCTCTGGAGTGATGAATCAAAGTTCACCATCTGGCAGTCCGACGGACGAATCTAGATTTGGCTGATGCCAGGATAACACTAACTACCCTAATGCATAGTGCCAACTGTAACGTTTGGTGGAGGAGGAATAATGGTCTGGGGCTGTTTTTCATGGGTTCGGTTTAGGCCCATTAGTTCCAGTGAAGGGAAGTCATAACGCTACAGCATACCATGACATTCTAGACGATTCTGTGCTTCTAACTTTGTGACAACAGTTTGGGGAAGGCTTTTTTCTGTTTCAGCATGACAATGCCCCCGTGCACAAAGCGAGGTCCATACAGAAATGGTGTGTCGAGATCAGTGTGGAAGAACTTGACTGGCCTGCACAGAACCCTGACCTCAACCCCATTGAACACCTTTGGGAAGAATTGTGAGCCAACTGTGAGCCAGGCCTAATCGCCCAACATCAGTACCCGACCTCACTAATGCTCTTGTGGCTGAATGGAAGCAACTCTCCGCAGCAATGTTCCAACATCTAGTGGAAAGCCTTCCCAGAAGTGTGGAGGCTGTTATAGCAGCAAAGGGTGGACCAACTCCATATTAATGCCCATGATTTTGGAATGAAATGTTTGACAAGCAGGTGTCCAAATATTTTTGGTGATGTAGTGTATAATATAGTAAGCTATAATCAGTTAAATTAGATTGAACTTAAACCCTGTAAGAATCCTGGATCTAGGTATCGGACCGTTTTTTGTATAGAGATCTCAGAAATGCAGTGTAAGTACGTAACGTTTCGTGTCTCCTTATGTTACGGGGTGAAAACAGTTTTCATGGGCACACAAATCCCAAATGATTTATGCGATTGCAAAATCAAATGCTTCTAACTGAATGAGTCACCTTACCTTGATACTTAAAAACATAAATTGATACTGTAAAACGTTCTTCAATAATTATGCATAATACTTGTTGGATGCGCAGGTAATGTCCAGCTGTTTTGTTACACTATGATATTTTCACACATCATCATCTCATCCAGGAAGGAATTTTATGAATGATTGTCAAGTGACGAACAGCTGTTGTGATAGCGCATGCAATGCAACAACAGCCCAAGTGCTCGAGAAAAGGTGTTTGCGAGGAATATCAAGAATATTTTACTGTCACCTGGTGAAGACACTTTTTGCATGTCTTTTTTGGGGGGGAGGGGTCTATATTTGGCCCTATATGTACAATTATATAAATTATACAATTGTATAACATTAAGGTCCTTTGAAAATTACAATTAAGTGCTTGAAAAAGTCCCTGAAAGTCCTTGAATTTGACATGCCAATGTCTGTATAAATCCTGCTTAAAGGATGTATAGTCCTAGACCTATGTTGTTGTATAGCTGGAGGTATGGGACAATTTTCATATATTTACTTTTATTCCTCTGAGTACACTTGTGGAACTGCATAAAAATATTTTTTGTTGATCCCAATGTCACACATTTGCCCCATTATTTATAGAATAACCCATGTCTGTTTCTGTGTGTGGGTGTGTGACAGGAGTTAGTGTGTGTTGGTTTATATTTGTGTGTGGCAGGAGTGTGTGTGGTGTACTTTTGCAGGTGGGGCCCCTGTGGGGATCTGGGAGCCCCAGTTCCATCAGTGTAGTGAGAAGCAGCTCAGCTGTAGTGGAGAGAAGTTACCCAACCGTATGAATGTGGCACAGAGATGTGGTGCTATCATTGAGTTGTGACAGGGAAAACCATTGGGACCACACAGAAGTAGTCCATAGTTTACTCTCAGTGGGTTATGAGAGAAGGACTCCCTGCCTACACACACACACACACACGCACACGCACACACACACGCAATTTTGATCAGTGCTATGATGTTTTTTATAGTCTGTTTATAGACATTGCCATTGAGAGAAATGATGGATTTACTTCAATAAACCGTCAGAGCTTTGATCATGTATTCAAGCTCACAGACTCCCTCCCAAGGGATGAATTAAAACACAATGAACATATTTAACAATAGATGACTGAAACACAAACAGCAGAAACAGGTTACATCATTCTACAAATCCATTCAGATGCCATTAGAAACAACTGCAGAATAACTGTTGTCTAAGTAGTGTGGTTATGTAAGTCAGCACACCATGGGTGGCATAGTGTATCTCATTGTTTAAAAATGCCCCTGTAACCTCTGTTGCCTCTAATGTAGAAGAAGTGATCCCCAGCTGAGCTCTTTGTGTCTCCTAAATAATTACTGCGGATGGAGAGAGAAGTGCCAGTGAAATGTGATGATGTGCATTAGACACCACAGGCAGGCGGCCCCCTCTCTTGCGCTCTTGCTACCTATTCATTCTCTCTCTCTCTTTTCTCTTTCTCTCTCTTGCTACCTCTCCCTTCGCTCTCTTTCTCTCTGACTTTCTATCTCCTACTCAATTCAATTCAAGGAGCTTTATTGGCATGGGAAACGTGTTAACATTGCCAAAGCAAGTGAGGTAGATAATATACAAAGTGAAATAAACAATACAAATTAACAGTAAACATTACACATACAGAAGTTTAAAAAAATAAAGATGTTACAAATGTCATATTATATATATATACAGTATTGTAACAATGTACAAATGGTTAAAGTACACAAGGGAAAATAAATAAGCATAAATATGGGTTGTATTTACACTGGTGTTTGTTCTTCACTGGTTGCCCTTTTCTTGTGGCAACAGGTCACAAATCTTGCTGCTTTGATGGCACACTGTGGAATTTCACCCAGTAGATATGGGAGTTTATCCAAATTGGGTTTGTTTTCAAATTCTTTGTTGATCTGTGTAATCTGAGGGAAATATGTGTCTCTAATATGGTCATACATTGGGCAGGAGGTTAGGAAGTGCAGCTCAGTTTCCACCTAATTTTGTGGGCAGTGTGCACATAGCCTGTCTTCTCTTGAGAGCCATGTCTGCCTACAGCAGCCTTTCTCAATAGCAAGGCTATACTCACTGAGTCTGTACATAGTCAAAGCTTTCCTTAAGTTTGGATCAGTCACAGTGGTCAGGTATTCTGCTTCTCTCTTGCTCTTTTACTCTCTCTCTATCTCTCTCATTCGCTGTCTCACAGAGGCTGAGGACTCCGTTTGAGAACTTCCCCGCTCTCGGTCAGGTGCCTCTTGGTTTATGCATGTCCTGTGAAAAGCACCCCAGGAAACAACCAGACCAGGGGTAGAGGATGCTGACTAGCTGTACTACCCTCCTGATGGGGGCCTGTCTGCAGTGTGCTTCCACAACCCAGGGCATGTCCCTGCTCCATGATCAGACGCAGGCTGTTTACCATACTGTAGCTGCCTGCCTGGGACAACTGTGTGGGTTTTATACAGGCCTTTCCCACCCTCCCTTACCCCTCCCCCTCCCTTTCTCTCCCTCCTAGTGCAATCTGGAAAGGCAACAAAGCTCGCTCTCCCCACATGCTGTTGCCACGGCAACACGCCAGGGTCAGGAAAGTCTAGCGGTCTCTCCGGTTACTGTGCCTGTATGTGCAGACTAGCAGAGCCATTTCCCATTCCAATCCATTCCCTCTCCCTGTGTGTGTGTGTGTGTGTGTGTGTGTGTGTGTGTGTGTGTGTGTGTGTGTGTGTGTGTGTGTGTGTGTGTGTGTGTGTGTGTGTGTGTGTGTGTGTGCGTGTTTGTGTGTTTGTGTGCATCTGCATGTGTATGTTTCCCAGGTTGGAAGCTAGTTGAGTCTTCCAAGCAGAAATGATTTACAGTAGGCAATCATGGAGGTTACAGTGTGAACGTTAGAATGTTGGACGCACAAACACACACACACACACACAAATCAGGACCACAAGACAGAATATCAATGAGATTCCACAGTTCTGTGAGTGTAATTCTAATTGATCCCATAGCTCAACCACCAAGTGTGTTTACTAGACATGCCTATATTAATAATAACCCCGGAGGTGGGGTCTCGCATGCAAATTGAATGACTTTGAATTGCCAATCTCCTCTTTCAGATGATGAATATTGATGGGTGGCGTGTGAAGGTTCAGACCACTTAAAGAGGGAAAACACCTGGGGCCGGATTCACAAAACTTCTATAGGGGACGGTTGGGCAAAAAACAGGGAAAATGCAGCGCAAATTCAAAAAATGATATAAAAATCAAACTTTCATTAAATCACACATGTAAGATACTCAATTAAAGCTACACTCGTTGTGAATCCAGCCAACATGTCAGATTTTTTAAATCCCTTTCGGCGAAAGCATAAGAAGCTATTATCTGATGATAGCACAATAGTAAACAAAGAGGGTAGCATATTTCAACCCTGCAGGCGCTACACAAAACGCAGAAATAAAATATAAAACATGCATTACCTTTGATGAGCTTCTTTTCTTGGCACTCCAATATGTCCCATAAACATCACAATTGGTCCTTTTGTTCGATTAATTCCGTCCATATATATCCAAATGTCCATTTATTTGACAGCTTCCAAAAAACGCAACGTCACTAAAAAATATTTCAAAAGTTGCCTATAAACTTTGCCCAAATATTTCAAACTACTTTTGTAATACAACTTTAGGTATTTTTAAATGTTAATAATCTATCAAATTGTAGACGGGTCTATCTGTGTTCAATACAGGAAGACAACAAACCAACGCTACTTTTCACGTCTTGCGCACTCTCAACAGTGTTACCCAGTTCCTAGATGGCCTACTTCTTCATTGCACAAATTAATAACCTCAACCAAATTCCAAAGACTGGTGACATCCAGTGGAAGTGGTAAGAACTGAAAACAGGTTCATAAGAAATATCATTTGCCAATGAGAACCCAGTAAACAGACAGAGACCAAAAAACAAACATTCTGAACGGTTAGTCCTCAGGGTGTTGCCTGCTACATAAGTTCTGTTGTACTCACAGACATGATTCAAACAGTTTTAGAAACGTCAGAGTGTTTTCTATCCAAATCTACTAATAATATGCATATCAGAGTGTTTTCTATCCAAATCTACTAATAATATGCATATCTTATATTCCTGGCATGAGTAGCAGAAAATTGAAATTTGACACGCTATTTATCCAAAAGGGAAAATGCTGTCCCCTATACCTTAACCTCTTACCTCTACCTGGGACGCTTGCGTCCCAACTAGAGCTCTGGAAATGCAAATGTGCTACGCTAAATGCTAATAGTATTAGTTAAAACTCAAAAGTTCATTAAAATACACATGCAGGGTATCAAATTAAAGCTACACTCGTTGTGAATCCAGGCAACAAGTCAGATTTTTAAAATGCTTTTCGGCGACAGCATGAGAAGCTATTATCTGATAGCATGCACCAATACACTACAACAGAAAAGCACAGCAGGGGACGTAAACAAAATAATTAGCATTTCGGCGTTACACAAACCGCACAATAAAATAGAAAACAGTCATTACCTTTCACCATCTTCTTTGTTGGCACTCCTAGATGTCCCATAAACACTATTGGGTCTTTATTTCGATTAAATCGGGCCATATAAAGCCAAGATATCGTTAT